>NW_016909563.1:50550-55780 GCF_001483705.2 Eufriesea mexicana | reverse complement strand
TTTGATATTTTACATCGATACTTTATCACATAGCTACTTCAAAGATGCAACATTTTCCCGCTATAAAAATAACTAGCATATCCGGCTGCAGCCAACTTCCAGTTGGCGGTAAGCTGGCATAACGGTAACATGGTAGAATATTCTCACGCGTCAAAGTGAAACATTAAATCATAAAACGTTTCGTGAAGTAGTAATATCGCTGATTGAGGTTTTAATTACTTTACGAAGTTCAAGATTACTAACTGTGAACATTTCTTCGCTGGTAATATAATACATGTGAAAAAAAGTGATGTTACATAGTGTAAATCGTATAACGATACATGTGGGAAATAAAGTGGCGTGAGTGCGGGATCCCATAACACTACCGCATTGTCCGTTACAATCTGCTGTAGAAGATTCTAGATTTCGACTACCCATTGGAATATTTGATCAACATTACTGAATAGACTAACTTCAGGATAGAATAGAATAGAATAGAATAGCTTTTTAAGAGCTTTTTCAATTTTTCTTCGATCTTGACGTACAATTGCAATATAGTTACGTATTATCGCTATTGCATTCTAAATTTTGATTGTGGATTAGAATACTTCGTTACTACTGCATCACATAAGTTGTTCTCGAAACAGTAAGCCAATTATTTTCCGATCTTGAAGGAGTACATGTGAAATAAAGTGATGGAAGCACAAGAGCCATATAAGTTGTGCTAGACGGTTTACATTTTTTGCATATATTTCCGAAATTAGGGTTTGGACTCAGATTTTTCTATCTATCAGTGTAGAGTTATTTCTCCCTTAACGGGATTGGATACTTTTCTTCGGTTTCGAGCGTGCGTTTTCGAGAAATAGTGCCGAATGTGTCAGTGGCTGTGAAATCGTGCTGCGCAATTGACATTTTTCGCTTCTTTTTCCGAAATTAGGCTCTTGGATTAGGTTTGTTCTATATATTCGCGTAGAGTGGAATTTTCTCTAACGGGATTGGATACTTTTTTTCGGTTTCGAGGGTGCGCTTTCGAGAAATAGTGCAGAATGTGTCAGTGGCTGTGAAATCGTGCTGCGCAATTGACATTTTTCGCTTCTTTTTCCGAAATTAGGCTCTTGGATTAGGTTTGTTCTATATATTCGCGTAGAGTGGAATTTTCTCTAACGGGATTGGATACTTTTTTTCGGTTTCGAGCGTGCGTTTTCGAGAAATAGTGCCGAATGTGTCAGTGACTGCATGGTTGTGATGCGCGATTTCCTTTTTTCGCTTCTATTTTTGACATAAGGCTTTTGGATTATGTTTTTTCGGAATAACAGCGTGGTGTAGGTTCGAGGAAATATTCTGTTCAAATGTACAAGCACGTGTAACTGCAGGAAAATGTACTCATGGAATTGCACCAGCATATAGCCATAGAGGCCAAGAGTTATATTTTATACCGAGAAAAAATTCAAGCATTAATACATATATATAATTTATAATATGTATATTGAATTCCAGGTCAGCCAACTATATGACATATGACGTAGAAATGTTCGATGGTCAAACCAATATAATGTGATGCGCGATTTCCTTTTTTCGCTTCTATTTTTGACATAAGGCTTTTGGATTATGTTTTTTCGGAATAACAGCGTGGTGTAGGTTCGAGGAAATATTCTGTTCAAATGTACAAGCACGTGTAACTGCAGGAAAATGTACTCATGGAATTGCACCAGCATATAGCCATAGAGGCCAAGAGTTATATTTTATACCGAGAAAAAATTCAAGCATTAATACATATATGTAATTTATAATATGTTTATTGAATTCCAGGTCAGCCAACCATATGACATATGTCGTAGAAATGTTCGATGGTCAAACCAATATTCGTAAAAGGAAGATGGTTTGGGCAGACAAAGAAGAATATAATTAATTTAGGTGATGTAATCTTGTAACAACAAGATATTGAAAATAGATTAAGGTTGAAGTGAATGTTGTGCTGCTGATTTAAGTAAAAATTGTCATTAGTGGTAAAAGTGAATGATCATCTCTAATCTGTTATATTTCAGAATGGTCGAGTTGAGGTATATAAAGGAAAGGGAGAGGTCCTAATGCGAGCAGTGAGAAGAGGAAACGCATAGTATGTTGCATTAAGAAGCAGGAAGAGCGCAACATATGTATCAACAGAGAAGGATGTGTGGCATCGACATGCAAATATGAGGATCATTGTAGAGATGGAGAATGTATAATTGGTATATAGTTATAAAAGGTAAAGATAAATTAAGTACAGAGTCTAAATGTTGCTAAATGATAAATGTAGAAAATTAAATCTAAGCTCTCACATGGAGAAATGTTGTTGTCCTGCACTAATATGTTATATTTCAGAATGATGGTGCTGAGGTATATAAGGAAAACAGAGAAGTTCAAATCGAAGTAGTGAGAAGAGGAAACGCATATTATGTTGCATTAAGAAACAGGAAAGGGGCAACATATGTATCAACAGAGAAGTATGTGTGAAATTGACATGCAAATATGTGGATTATTGAAGAGAACGAGAATGAACACTTGGTAATAGTTGTAAAAGCTAATGATAAATTGAATACGGAATATAAATGTTACATTAAGGCACAAATGTGTAAAAATATCTATAGGAACTTGGAGAGCTATAAAAGCAGGAGGAATAATGGGACTGAGGCAGATGGAATTGATTGGGCCAAAAAAGTCAACATTAAAAGGAGGTAAAAGGTACGTCTTACTTGCTGATGATTATTCGAGAAAAGAACCATTTAGTTGACTGATTTGTAAATGACTAAAGATTTAATATGAAATAATATTGACGAAAGATTTTTTTTATTATAGGAGACTTACAGACGTGAGTAATATTTACATGCAAGAGTAGCCACCAAGAGTAAAGTAATAGGTATTAGTTAGTAAAATTTAAATAAATTGTATGTCTGTTTTTAAAAATTTAACTGATATACAATATTTACTTTTTAAATTTTTATATTAATATATTAAACAATCTCTAATTTGAATTACAATAATAAATAATAAATTTTAATAAATTTGATTTTATAAGTATTTTGCATTAATCAGACTAATATATTTGTCAAACTAGGTTGTAATAAAAACAACTGTTGGTGATATTGAGTTAGAATTATGGGCAAAAGAAACTGCAAAGGCATATAGAAATCTCATATGTTAATTATCTATGGAAGGTTATTGGGATGATACTATATTTTATAGAATTATCAAAGGATTCATAATACAAAGTGGTGATCCCACAAGTACAGGAGAAGGTGGTAAAATATATGGAGAACCATTTAAAGGGAGACTATATTTAAAAATAAAATGAATTCCATTTTTATTCAAAAATAATTATTGGATATATGTGTTTTAGGACGAATTTCGTACGAAATTACGTTCTAGCGGACGAGGTTTAATTGCTATGGCTAATGCTGGAAAAGATGACAATACCTCTTAATTCCTCCTTACTCTTAGTTTTACAGCAGATTTGCAGAATAAACATACAACCTTTGGTAATGCTACTGGAGAAACTCTATATAACATGCATAAACTTGAAGAAGCACTTGTACATGAGGTAAATTTAATGTTTACAAGAAAATATATCAAGAATTGATGTAAATATAATATTTCTTCTCTTTTGTAGAATGGTAGACCACTTTATCCTCCAAGATTGATAAAAACTATAATATTAAACAATCCATTTTCTGATATTATACCAAGAATAATAGTACACGAAAGTGAAGAAGTAAAGGACAGTTCAAAACTGAAACAGCCACAGTAAAGTAGAAATCATATATGTTTGCAGAATTTAGCCTTGGTATTATTATTCTTTGCAATGACAAATTTTGTTACAGACATATCAATCTTTTATCATTTGGTGAAGAAGCAGAGGGAGATGATGAAGAATCTGTTATATGAAATAAAAAGTTAGCGGTAAGGGTAAATCTGCTTATGACCATTTAAATGATCCAAAATTAAGCTCACAACCAGCTGTTGAACCACCTGGGCTTCCAAATAAAAAAAGGAAAGGAGACCGTAGTAGCGATTGGAAAAATGACGACGAAGTAAAAAGTCAAGAAGAATTAGAAGTCATAAACAAAGAGAAAGAGTTAGTTTATTTTTTACATTTTAACTATGTTATAGAAAGTAGGATTTTTTACTGACTGTCCTATATTTATATTTTCAGAGCAATGAATGAAAGGATAAAAAATAAATTGAGAGATGCATAAAAGGAACCGAAGAAAGTAGAAATTTGAAAAATAGATGATGTTGAAGGTGGTAAGGATATAAAGGAAACTGAATACAGAATAAAAAACACCTTATGAAGTTTAGCACAAGAGAAAGCCGAGGAAATGCGCGACAAGTGAGATCAAGAATTATTAGGATAACTCATGTATATGCACCATAAGAGATATCAAGAATTATTAGGATAACTCATGCATTTGAATACAGTCATTTATCATATGTCTATAAATATTGTAAATATATATATAGTCATTATAAAGATAATTATTACGTGATATGTGTTACGAAACATCTTTTTCTCGCAACGGTCCGCGATACGGACATCTACTTAGATTCTAATGTCTATATGTCATTGCTTATTTTGTCGTTAACAATTAACGTGTATATGTAAAACTTTCAAAGTGAATAAAACGTATCTAAACGTATAACCGTCGCAGTTTCATTTTCTTTTTACCAAGAATAAAATCACGCATTTTCATCTCTGACTTCATGTTCGACGGGCGGCTATAAATTGAGTGAAAAAAACGAAGAAAAATGTGTTATACTTATTTATGTCCTTTTATTGTTTTGTTTCTCCCGCCCAGCGGGTAACGTGGTTTTTAATCCGGCAGTTTCAATCAGCGCCATCTATGATTTTGGCTCAAAAAGCTAGAAAGTGATAGGAATATAGAATAGGCAAGGAGGTCGACGCAGTGCTGGTCACGTGACTGACAGGGCAGAGAGGGGATAGAAAAGGATAGAAGGGTTCCGACGGGGAAAAATTATTAATTACTCAATTTCCGTAAACAATTTGTGAACTTTTATAATTTCATTGCAAAGCTGGAACTTCAGGCTACATTCCTATATAATTTTCGTAAAGAATTTAGCTCAAAATTGTTAGTTATTAATTTTTGTTTTATGGCGTCTATGATTTCGTAACGGCGACCATCACGACCTTCCGTGAAAATATTTATTACTAAACGAAACTAGAAGCAAAATGTGATCAAAAGTTATATGAGAAGAT
>NW_016909563.1:15059-47497 GCF_001483705.2 Eufriesea mexicana | reverse complement strand
TTTATTTGACCATCAAAGATTTCTATCTTGTATGTCATATGGTTAACCGACCTAGAATGCAATAGACATATCATACTTTACATATTTGTATTGCTGCTTCAATTTTTTCTCGCTATAAAGAATAATTCTTGGCATCTGCGCTGATGATATTCCATTAGTCCAATATTTTTCTATTGTTGCACGTGCCTGTTTATTTCAACAGAATATTGTCTCTTCTATCCTACACTATTTAATTATAACTAAAGGTTATGTTAATACAAATACTTACATTCTTTTCGTGATGCTGGCACACCTGCATGGATACAACAATGTTTCCCGCGTTTGTTTGTAATTTTTTCTCATTTCCCACGCACTCTCCTTTTCACTTGGAGAAAAATTAACAAATCGCTCAATTTCTGTGTTTAATTTATGAAGTTTTATAATTGCGTTGTAAAGGCGTACCTTTGCATATTTGTCGTCTGCCCGGTAAAGAAAGGAATGCTGATTGTCTAATTAAAATCGCTGTTTCGGCTGAATTTATTAAAGAATGTAGAAAACTTTACGATTCTATTTATTAAAATAAATTAAAATATATTAGATGCACGTTAACCAGAGTTAATAAACTATTTGTGAAACTATTTCAAAATCATAGATGGCGCTGATCGAAGGCGGTAAAATTTTTATTCGAACTGGATACGAGATATCAATTCGGCAGTAGAAAATTAATAAATTTCCAAGTTTTTTCTAATTAATTCATGAACATTTATAGCTGCACAGCAAAGTTGGAATTATAGGCAACATTCTTATACAATGTTTAATTTAATAATTAATACTTACATTAGCGATAGGTTTTTTATTTTCTGTAGTAAATAAGATTACCATAGAAAAGTATTTTTCTTGCATAATATTCTTATTATTTTGTAATAAATATTTACTTGCATAAGAAAGCGTTGTTATTTCTATGCCAGATTTGCAAAATAAACATACAATCTTTGGTTACGTTACTTGAGAAATTACATATAACATGCTTAAACTTGAAGAAGCACTTGCAGATGAGATATATTACTAAGAAATCGTAAAAAATAAATTTTTTTATTAAGAAACTTGATTTGCAATTGTTTATTTTCAATATTTTTTAACTATTGAAGATTATTAAATAGAAAATATTATTGAATATTGAAATAAATTATCAGGAATATGTATCGTTAATTAAAGGGTATAATTCTTATATAATTACTAATGATAATTTCGTATATAATTGTATATAATTTCATAACGAGTTTATATAACACTATATTATTACACATTATTATGTATAATAAAATGAATAAAATTATTACAATTTTATGTAATGAAAATTTTAATAGTTACCGTAGGAAAATATTGTTTATAACGGCGGACGTTGTCTTCGTTAGAAGATAGAAGAAGAAATCTTCGTTATTGACATAGACATCTATCATGATCTAAAATAAGAAATCAATCAATTATCGACAAAGCCAATATCATCATTTACTAAAATTTAGAATTAAGCAAACTTATTTCATTCTATAGTCACGTAATAAAATTTATTTCATTGTCCCTATTGCATGTAAATATCATGTGGTAATGGTTGACACAGATTTTAATATATATTGATGTAAAAGTGAGTAATGTTTGTAAGAAAGAATGAGTGGATCGAGTATGCGAGTTGATCGAGTATGCATGCATGAAAGAAGAAAGTACAAATGAGAGAGTAGTTGGATAGGTCAGGTGCAATTCTTTAGCAAATCTGGAAATAACTCTGAAACCAGTCATTTCTGCTAGTACTAGTGTTAATCTTACTTATGCTACTCCTTTGGACTAGTACTACAATGGTTCCGGACAAGACGAAATTAGTTTATAGCACATATTGGATTGAACCTTCAGGAAATTACAGCCATAAACCGCGGTATGCTTCTAAAACCGTGAAGCACCTTAATAACGAGACTCGTTGCATGATCACGCGTTCTATAGGTCCATAACTGTTTCACTGAAATTGCAATGAAAAAGTGCTTTCAATTACCTACTGACACATACGCAGTCGCTGACGTGAATTCACGTCATTTTAAATCCTGTTCCTTATTATATTGTTTATTACTTGACGAGATTTCAAAGAACAGTTTCTGACAAGTTTGGAGTTTTGAAATAAATTTTATTGCTTTTATTCTTGCTTCAATGATAGAAATTTGTGACAATTAATGTTTGGATTCCTTTATCCCAAACAGATTTCTTAAATTTAAAAAATGACACATTTTTATTATAAACAAATTAAACGACGTGTGTTCAAAAGAATAAAGAAAACTCAAACAGTAATATGTTAAAATGTTCGTTTAATTTCTGTCGAATTGCTATTAACTGATTGTTAAAATCTTTTCAATGAGGATGAATCCAAGTTTTATCTCATGTGGGTTCTTTAAATATATATTTTTACTATCTTTATTATCATAAATATTTAGTATGTAATTATGTTCCAATTTTTTTCTTTTTTCGCGTTTAATGAATATTTTTATAAATATTTGATTTCAATTCTTATTAACATTTATTTAACCTGTAGCGACCAAGTTCTCACCCTCGCCAATGGATGGATTCGTACTTGAAGGAGGTTCGAGGACTTTCTCGCAAGTCCTCGGTGAAGCCTCCCTTTAAACCTCCCTTAACACTAGATTTACGGAACCCGTCAATTTGACGGAAAGGTTGCTCCAATTAAACGATGGTAACAGATTTAGTTAATTTATATTAAGACTGTTAATATAATATATAATTGTTTTTAAATTAAACTAATTGTTAAAAAAAAGGCACGTGGATTCCTTTACCTGTCAATTTGACAGGTGTCCTTAGAAATAGATATACAGATAGCGTCCGTAAACCTAGTGTTAAATAGAAGTTCCTATGCCACCTAAGAATCCCCAGTCTAAGAAAAGGACTGCTAGAAGGAAGCCTTACTAATGAGTTCACTAGCAGGCCCGGGACGAAACGCATCGCTTCCTTCTCCTGTCATCCTTCTACCTGCTACCCTATAAATAGCAACGACGATCACAAGGATACCAACAGGCCAGCACCATAAGACACCAACCCATTATCAGGAACCACAAGTCAGCTCAGCGCAAAGAAGACAGTGTTCGTATCAAGCGCTCAGCCCGAATACATCGAGTTAACTATTGTATTATACTTAATAAACCTCTCCCTTGGAGACAGAATATTTGGAATGGTATCTACCCTAAACCTGATGCCCACCTCCTACAAGCCATATAATTTATCTAAGATAAGTAATGTATGATATTCTATATGTATATAAACAAAAATAATGTTTCTGTTGCAAATATAGGATAATAAAATTAATAAAGCTATCGCATATTCGGAAGGAAATGATTTACTGTAAAAACGAGGTTCACAGCTACACGAAAGAAATCGATTAACTAAGAGGAAAGAGAAGTAGTAATTAACACTTTCGCAGTTGGCAATTTCTTCGCCTTTCTGAAACTGTAAATCACTTAAAGTGGAGGAGGTCTAGAGTTGATTGCTGCAGACTTCTCTTACTAGTAGTAGAATAATGATACCAAGATGCAGTAACTTATTATTTTAAATTAAGAAAAATTTACAATGATTAGAATAACTATACTGCAATAAGATTACACTCCAATAGGATTTTTAAATTCGTTTACAATTTCATACTATTTTCTAACAATTTGCCTTACAACATGATGTAAGCTTATAAGAAGTAAGTGACGCTACTGTACAATGATCTCATATAAGAAATATTTTCAGCACTTTATTTTTAAAACCTCTTAAAATTAGCGTTAGTCCACAATTTATTATTCATTAAACGAAATACGTAGAAATTAACAGAAGAAGAAAATTATGTAAAGACAGTAAACGAAATTAAAAAATTTTATTTCACATTTTTAATTTACTTTCGTACTTAAAATCATCAAAACCTAACCTAACCTAATCTAATCAGCCGTCTTATCAGAATTTAAGTAAAATTTAGTAAAATTTAAATTTATTACTTTTTTCACTTGCCAAATCGATTAACTCTTCCAGTAACATAAAAATGGTAACATTACTAACGATTACTTTTTGGCTATTTTTTCTTATAAATTTTATATACCGTTAGATGAAAGTTACATTTGTATTTATGCATTCTACAATATTTATTTCGATTTAAATTGTAAAGGGAATTTTAAAAAACAATATACATTATTTCATTGCATTTCTCCACTTTTTGTTTTATGAAGTTAATCAATTTGTGCAGTGAACGGATCAAATATGTCTTACCTACTTTTCAAAACAAATTTATCTTTTCTTCACTACGTGTAAAAATAATTGACACTTCCATTTCATTTGTTATAAACAATATTAATAGCCATTCTTATTTATATATCCCGGATTAAAATATCTTCATTGTAATTCTTCTCTTTTATCGAATCTCGTTCGCCACAAATTTTCCTCGGGTACTTTTTAACAAAACATGACACGAACTTTCCCGCTGGGAAGTTATCTGATGTTACGCGTTGCAATACAAAATGTCGAATGTTAATAAAAAATCCAACGAACTTCTTCTTTTTCTTTAATCGTATACTTATAGTTTCTGCTTTGGAACTTCGGCTTTTCTATATTCTTCGTACGATATGAATATTTTATGAAACCGTGGTCAATGTGCAAGGAGTAACATTACATGTAACTTGCAAACATTTTCAGTATACAGTGTTCAGTCGTCTGTGCATGGACACATAGAGGCAACATTTGTTTTTTTTTTTGTCAGTATCATGCAATAGTAACTGAAATTGAATAGCTATCTGTAACCCTTGGAACCAGACTGATTCAGTTATTTCAAAATGATGGATACCAGAAGCATCAGTAACCCAGTGCTAATTGGTTTGAGATTGACTGGTATCTGGCCAGGTTTTCCACATGAAATCATCGTTCGATTGATTTGGGTTGTTGATCTGGCTTCTGCACAAATATTTCAGTACCGATATGTATTGAAGCATCTCAGTCTTGATACCTTGACAGATTTCGTAGACAGCGTGGGCACTTCTTTGCCTTATAGCCTGCTGTGTTTTAAATTAATCAGCTTCTGGACCAATCGCGGGTAAAGTATATCATTGCAGCTTTTGTGAAGTGATTATTTATGTATCTTCTATTATTTAATTTCCATCGTAGAATGTTGTTGCACGAATTTCTTAACGATGACAATAATATACTTCGCAGTTGACAATGTTTCACAGTTATTTAGTAACGGTGTTATACAGAGATATAAGAGGTGATTGAACAGTTAGAAATGTTTATTACATCTAAATTATATTTATTATATTCAAATATGAATATTAATTATTAATATTAGTTATTTTATTAATTTTATATTTATATTATATATATATTATTAATTTATATATTTATTATCTACATATACGTACACATGTTCATTATAGAACTTAATAATATCTTGTTCGTATAATTATTATTAATCTATTATTAATCATAAATATATTTTTTAATTATTTATTCTATAATAATAATATTACTATTACTTAATCCATAATAATAATATTATTATTAGTATTGTAACATTTTGTATATTATACTTGATGTATTAAATTATGAACTATTTTCTCCGAAACAACAAATGTCAACTGAAATTAATTTTTATTTAAATGAAACAATTCAATATACTACACATTTTTTCAGGGTAACAAGATCCAGTGTATAAATATTTTCTTATTTAGTCAGTTTTGGATGAATTTAGTAACACTTACTTGAAATATTTTCCTTCATCCTATATAATTGTTATAAAATCTTACGACGAAGAATATTATACATATATAATAAGAAATTATTAAATTCTTCATTACTTCATTTATAAATTTTGCGTTTCCTCTTATTTTATAGGAAAAATGTTTTTAATCGATTATTAAATGCATGCTTCAAAAATTAAGGAAAATTGTCTAAAAATTATGTTAACATAAAAAGAGACACTATTCTTTAAGACACTAATCTTTTATACCATATTGATTTTAATTGCATATATCATTGTTCCGTCGAGGAACAGAGACAAGCGCGGAGACCTCATTACGGTCCTCCAACAGTCAAATCCTAAGTGCCCGAATGACAAGAATATGGGAATTTTCCAACGTGCCGTATTATCGTTGCGTATCCATGGAAAATTTCCATGTCCACAATATACGTGTACTTGAAATAGCAGGTCGCTGAATTTGTCTCAAAACTCACTTATAATTAAATATAATATCATTATAATATTATATATAATATCATTAAAACGATATACGTCCCCATTTTACAAAATTAATGTAATACAATATCAAACCACATTTGTAAGAACACTGTTAAAATAAAGTTACTAATACAATATTGTAGGATACCATTTCAAAAGAAATCACTAATCGGCCATTGCCAACAAGAGCAAATTATAAACCGATCAATATTTTCTAAAAACAAATGGAAAAGTTATTTTGGGTAGCAAAATTAAGTTGCGTGGTCCCTACGGGCAGGTGAAGCGTAGGTTAGGAAAAGAATAAAAGCAGGGCCCTTGACGACCAAAACAGAGTCCTTAGAAATTAATTGTGATCGGCACGAGCTTAAGACGCTCGGTGTTGGAAAGAGAGTTAAATTAGAGTGCATCTTTGTGTGTTTTCGTTGCGTTATCTTGGTGTTCTTTTCCTAAGTTAAATCAGTTTTATGAGTTTTGCGTTTGTGTTATTCTGTACTTGTTGTTCTGTCAGTATTTGGTGTCTCAAAGAATTCATCATCAGAGAAGGCGGGAGGCAGAATATGTGTAGTCGAGACGTAAGGAATAGAGGATCGTGTGTTTAAGAGTTAGAATTGAGAGAAACATATATTACGCTAAATTTAATATTACACTTAATATTACACTTTTAGTTAAATAAACCTGTTTTGTTATTAAAAAGGAGTTGTTGTTTATAAGACGCGCAGATCTCCCTCTGCATTGGATTAATTTAGTAAAAAGTCCTACAATAGTGTAAAGTAGAGAGGTTAGTACACTTCCTTCAAACTCTGTCAAAAGCTTTCTCGATATCTAGAAAAAAGACTGAACAGTATTTTTTTTCATCTAATAATTGGATGATTTGTTGCACCATACAATGGCGTTATTCGATGGTATTGTGTCTTTTTAGGAAAGCGGATTGGTGGTTAGGAATTAATTTTTTATCGTTAACAATAGTGATGATTCTTTTGTATATAATTTTCTCAATTGCCTTTGATAGTATCGGTAGTAATGATAATAGGCCTGTATGATTCAGGAACGTTTTGGGTTTTTCCAGGTTTTAGTAATGTTATAATTTCTGTATTTTTCCATAGCTGGGGGAAGTATCCTACCCGAAGAATTGCGTTTGTTAGTATAGTAAACTCACGAAGTGACATTACATGATGCGTGCATTCAGAATGTAGGATGTAGGATGTAAACTATTTTCAATTAAATTTTGATTTTTTCTTTGTATACTTGTGATTTACCATTCGAAATGCGATAAACGAAAATACAATCACGTTGAACATTTTGTAAAGAAGTTAAACTGAAAAATTATCTTTAAAGTTTTTGACACCAATCCTTTGTTACTTGTAGTTACTACATATATATATATATATATATAACAATATTTTGCAGAATATTTAGAAACATATTGTTAAGAATGTCTCACGACTGGACCTATTCTGTTGCTGCTAAACATAATGTAGATGTCATGATAAATAAATCTGTACTCGCATATCAGTGTTCAAAGTTAATTATGGCCATATATGCAATTGCCGTTTTCGTGTATGCTAGTGTGTTTCTGGAATTGGGAGATCAGAGTCAAGACGGTGGATTTAACCGAACATCCCGAGAATTATTAATGAAGATGGACTTGCCTTTTGCATATTATGACAGTCCAATATATGAGTATGTATTTGTTGTACAATTTGTTCAACTACTGTCTACTGCATTTGCCATTGCCATGTTAGATGCCTTAATAATTTCACTGGTAAGTGAATTTTGACATAATAATCAAAGATATCTATGCTTATGATTTATTAACCATTGTTTGTGTAGATAAAAATTGTTCAGAGTTGAATTTCTTTTTTCATTTCAAGAAATAGAGCATTTTAAATATATTCTTTGAAGAAATATGAAATTTATGGAAATAAAATTACGTGTAAGCAGAAACCTGTAATTTTTAATTTAGGAAGAAGAGTAATACAATATTTACAATTTTCTGAAAATTCTTTTTCTCTTCCTTTTATTAATCCATTTGCATCATGGCTGTACTTAAGGTGCCGTGTTTAGGCATCAGCGACATTCAACTGACGACTAGCACGTATCACCGCGCGCGTATCAGCACCTACCTATAATGGCAGTTAAAAGGATTTTCACAACAAAAGTAAAACTTGTTAAGAATATAACGAACCGATGTAGATGAGATGCTCGCAAAAGGGATCAAACGTGATCTGTGGCATATGAAGAATATTCAGCAACTGGTAATGGAAAAAGTCAGCTTGCGGATTATTCCGCGCTCGGTGATGGGCGACTGTTGTAGCTCGCGGATTTTTCCGCGCTCGGTGATAGGCGGCTGTCGTAGCTCGCGGAATATTCCGCGCTCGGTGTAGACGACAGTCGTGGCTCGCGGAATATTCCGCACTTGGATGCAAATGGGTTAACATTTTTATTATCTTACGTATATTTATCTTGCAGTTAGAACCATAGTTTAACTTCAGTTAAATACAAATTACATCAAAGAGTAGAAAAAATATATGAAGAGCCTGCAAGAGTCTGTTTACAGAAGTATTTAGAATTTTGAATCATTGAAATCAATTACAATTTTATTATATAACTTTTACGAATAATTCAATTTTTTCTATAATAAAAAGTTGTAATTAACATAGAAAATGACACGATTATGATACTGATATGATCTTAAATAATAAAATACAATTCTTCGATTTTTTACTGAATTTTTGTGAAACAAATTTAAGCGAAATCAATATTCATTTCCTTAACGTTTATCTTCCTTAACGACGGTTGATATATTGAAACACCGCAAATGTCGCGAAATCAATTATATGTATTAGATTGTAGTAAATGTTATTTAGATATTTCATATCGGTGGACAGATAGAAATGTTACATAATGATATAGCAAATGTTTCTGTCAAAAATGAAGAGTTTGAAGTACTAAGGATTCAAATTAAATCTTTAATTAATAGACACTATCGAATTATCATTAATGCGGAATATGTCGAGAGTTTGTTCTCATATATCGCTTTGATACAATTATTCTGCAATACACTCGTTATATGTTCTGTAGGATTCATAATAATAGTTGTAAGTAATATTTACCAGATTTATTTTTCAATTACATACTTTTGTTTCTATTAAATTTAAGTTTCACGTTGAAAATCTTTTTATTATTAGTATTAGTTGATGTAACATTTATAATTCTCAGATTTGGTAATTTAGACATTTTTATTATTATAGGCAATTAATTCACACGGCGACATAAAAGTATTCATAAAAATATCATTCTTTTACATTGCCATTACCACGGAAGCATTTATCTTTTCCTTTGCTGGAGAATATCTCAGTAATAAAGTTAGTATTTAATTAACAGCTCTATATGACGAAATTGTTAAAATATTTATGTTGTAATTCAACGGGTAAATTAATGTATTTATCATTTTGTTTTAGAGTCTTTCAATTAACAATTCAGCTTATGACTCCCTCTGGTATCTACTCAAACCAAGGGATCGACGTGCTTTGGTACTTCTCATGATAAGATCGCAAAGACCATTAACAATTACTGCTGGGAAATTTATGGATTTATCTTTAGAAGGATTTGCAAATGTATGATCTATCCTTATTATGACATAACAACAGTGTTTTTAAAGTTCTATAATATGTCAATAAATTCTATCATTAATGACAATAAGAATTAATTATATTTTTTTTAATTTGTTAATTGTATATTGTAATCTATTGTACGATGATATTGAATATTCACATTGGAAATTGAGTGCCATTTGTGTAAATACACCCAGCAATGGATCGCAATAATATTATTTAGCGAGTACTGCTCAATATAAATAGCGGCTTTTTAATATTTCCTGTTCTGAAGATTATTCTTCAGTCACTATAGATACTTTATATTGCATACCCTGTCTCTATTCTCTAGTTATAATGTTCTTTTTCGTAATTTATTGAATTTTGTCCAAATTTTATTAACATTATAATGGCAATTATTATTACTATTATGCTATATTTTTAAAATGAGAATTATAATTACATTCACAATATTTTATACTATATTGTTACATTTGTACAATTTGAATACAAGTTTTTATTCCACAATAATATTTATAATAATACAATTTAATTCTTCAATATGAATTTCTTTTATATGATTTTATTAAATTTATAAATTCGATTTGTACTATTTTGTATTATGTATGCGTACATATAATGATGCATTATTGTATCCAATGTATCCACTATTTTCCTTGTTGGAGTTTCCTTATTTCGAGAAATCGTTTGTTTACTTTTAGCTGTTTAAATCATTCTAATTAGTTTGATCACTTTTATGTTAGACACTGATTTATACAATGCTTGGTAAATTAATATAATTGTAAATTAATAAGGTCTTATTACTTTGTTGTTTGGCTGTACACTTCGAACTTTTTGCAATAATAAAGTGCTAACTGCCAAAATAAACTAATTTATACATGACATGAAATATAATTTTTTATATTCTATATAATTAATCATTTTAATTTAATAATTTTTTATGTTTATATAATTTTCTTACAATTTTTTTTAGATAATTTTAGTAAAAAACCGATTTTTTTATTTACCATCTTGCATGGAATATTGTTAAATATTAATTTAGCATTAAACTTGCCTATTTATTTTTGCAGAAATTACTACCCGTAATTACTATGATATATATAAAAATTTTCAAAAGGGAAGCTTGCTGCTATCAAAGCAAAACCTTAATACCAAAGTGTCAATTAAACATATGGGTCAGTAACGAACATGCTGAACAAATTTCATACTGGATTTGTAATTAGAGTGGAACGACAGTTTATTTCACAGTAAAATAAATAATAAACATGCAATAAACATATAACGAATATAAAATAAATAATAAATGTACACAAATGCCTTTTTTAAAATTTTTAAACGAAATATTCTATAAAATAAAAGGCGTAATTCCCTCCTGCATTTAAAACTTTTAGTTAACTTTAGTTGAAATTGGCATTCTATAAAGCTGGTTTCGATATTGATTAATGAGTTTCATACTAAATTACTTATGTACTCAGATTTCTTATCAATAACAGACATTGGAAGCTTTTGATCTCGCGTTAATTAACATTGATATATTATATAACTTTAAAAACACGTACAGAATGTACATACTTATTATTCTGTTCTATATATTTTACATTCTTTTATTATTTTATTTTCTAGATTCTAAAGGCCTCCGCGTCATATGTATCAGTATTATATGCTATGTATTGATCACGAAGAAGCGCGTCGCAAGAAATATAATAACTTCGTACGCGTACTCAAAAATATGACTGCAAATTGAGAATTAAGAAAAAAATATATAAATGCGCATTATGCTGTATGGGGCAATAAAGGCTTGAAATATATCTTATTTATACAGTGATTTATTAGTAATATAACACAATTTACAGGAAATCTGATTTATCAATTCAAAGGGGAGTCTGATAATTTTGTATTACATTATTTCTAAAGCAGTTGTTAGTGTGGATAGAACACCAATACCTTCTAGGTTTTTTAACAGTTAACACATTAGTATATTTAGATAAAAATATTTAAATAATGAAAACAACTCGCATTAAACTATTTTAAACAAAAATTTAATTGACACTTTTCAAAAAATTCTTCTCTCTCTCTCTCTCTCTCTCTCTCATTCTTATTAACAGTTGCATAACCATGTTTCCTCTTTGACGATTCTCACATGACTTATTATTCTGGCATATTCTTCTAAACATTCTTCCAAACATCATTCATACTAGACTGCACTCGCACATATTATATTTATATCATCGCAAATGAGTTGCACTTATTCAACCTTATTCGTATTCACACATAAAATCAACACTCACAGTTAGTAACGTATTTATTAATTTTACAGAATGGGCAATACAAAGCTAAATAGATATGTATTGTTTCAGATTATATTGTCGCAACATGTTTAAAGAAATAGAAAAATTCATTGTGAATTAGTATACTATTGTGGTATGGGCGAATGGCGTAAGCATTTATCGTAGCGAATGGCAGTTGCATGAATGACTTAATAGCTGATCGAATGATTGTCTACGCGATTCATGAGTGTTCGGAAGGGTGGGAATGTGGACAGTAAAAATATTTTTATTAAATAATCAGCGGTGAGTAAAGAACGAACGATTCCGTGAAAACGCATCTATTGAGAGAGAGCTAGAATCTTTAAACGTTTTGCAATGCGTAGTATGAATGCGTGTGGATCCTCCTTCCCCACGGTTCTTGACGTTGTACTGGTCGCAGGTATCCTTGTTGGCGGTGTAACTAGAAAGGACGAAAGGAAAAGATGCGCTTCGTCCCGAGCCATTTAATGGACTCATCAGTGGAGCTACCCTAGCAGGCTCTGCCTTAGACCGGGATACTATTGGAAGGTCGGGAAATTATTGTGACTTTGCTGTTTAACCTCTTGGCTACTGTGGGTGCATATACGCGCTCAGAAATTTTGCGTTTGTGATACGGAAAGCGCATATAAGCGCTCAACACAGTTTGCTTTTCTGATACGGAGGGCGCATCTCTACCCAAAATTTGGCCGTTCTCGGCGGATATTGTAAATGAATTCCTACCTGTGTGGTACGACCGGTGCGTTTCAAAGTCTGCCGTAGTCAAAGGGTTAACAATTATATATTTATTACAAATTATAGTATACACACGTCACAAGAAGATTACAACCATTAGGTATGTGTGATGAAATTTCTCTTAATACTATTCTTATCTCGTCACTGTTCACGTTCACAACATATTGGCTCTGACCTATAACAATTGCACAATACCACGCATTCTGGATCTTCCACTCACACTTGCGAAAACATACATATCTACATTTGTGCCATCACTCGACCTCACACGCTCGCATTAACACAAATAAAACCATATTCACAGTTACATATATATAGGAATTGGAGGGTTCCCGAGGACTTGCGAGAAAGTCCTCGAAGTCGGAATCCATCTAGTGGCAAGGGTGAGAATGATGATTGCTATAGATATAAAAGGAATGTCAAATGATGCAAAAATTAAAATGCAAGTACGAGTGTGTCGAGGTTTACGTGAGCGCTGATTTCGTATCAATCTGTATTTCTACATTAAATACCATTATTTTAACAGAATTGTTCTCGACTGCGAATCCAATCCTACACTATCATACATAATGAGCTAATGACAGATTTCATGTTTTCCAGTGATTCTTGAGATTGATATAATATATTGTAGGATATTTTTTGACTTCCCCAGGTATAGCGGTCCCGTTAGCGTCTGGCGGCCAGACGAATCTGGGGAAATTGGGGCCAGGCCATGTGAGGTAGCCTCGCTCAACCCCGATTTTCCTCATTGTAAACTGGGGGTAACGCGTCCGTGGGCACCTCTCGGGAAGGGTCCCCGCGTGGGTGACCCTTCGGAGAGCCTAACCTGAAGGAGGAATCCCTTCCACCGCAGAGCGTTACGTGGAGGGAGCTTTCTCCTCCTTCGGGGGAGGCCCTTGCCTTCCAGACGGGCTTAAAAGGGTCCGCTCTGGAAGATAGAGGCAAGTTTTGAGAGAGTCATTAGAGAATTAAGATAGTCTTAGAGAGAGTCAAGATCGAGAATTGTGATTGCGAGAGTTACGCGTTATCGAAAGTCGAATCGAAAATACAGACTGCAGTGAATCTGAGTATTCCGAGGTACTCTCCAGCGAGTAGAGACTGTGTGACTCTACAATATGCTATATACATACTCAAATAAAGTGTATTTTTCTCAATGATACAGAAAATTAATTAAATTAATTTTAATAAATAGATTACACTTCTTTGTTTTACTTGAACTTGCTCGTGTAAAAAATGGAAGTGATAAGATGGTAGCAGAGCTATGAAAGACAGGCCAATGAGGTTCTATTGCCTGCCAGTCCAAAGATTCCTTACAATATTAGATTTAGTAGATAAATAAACAAGAAGTATCGATTTTTGCCATATTTATGAAAGGATACTAAAAACAATCACTTTTTCATTATTTTTGTCAACAGCATAATTATGCAGGTGGTCCAAGTCAAAATGATTTTATTTTTTATTTCGTATTAACTTCATTATAAAATTATTCTCGGCAAAATAGCGAGGAACTAAATCATCAGATTGCGTTTTGTTGCAATTAACCCTTTGCTGTAATTAAATATTTTAATTCACAACATACTTAAAGCACGAAGTTTTTAATATTTTGGAACGTGACATATGTGTAACTAAGGTCACTACATGTTCATTATTTCTTCCAATGATTTACTATATATCTTTTCATTTGCAACTTTTCATTCTTAAAAAGTCAAAATGAAAAAAGGTAAAGAATCTGTATACCAGTTTACCAATAAGTTCATTTATCACTAGAATTATGCAAAACAGTGTTCACAGAATTAGCAGTTTTATTTATATACGAAATTTAGGATTCCGTGATCATGTGTATTTGTATAATTGTCATACACTTTTTTTTCTTGATTAGCATAACGTAATAATGGCACGTTGATATCGATTAGTTCAAATTCTCAAAAATGATTTAAACGAATCTGTAACGTGTATTGATTTCTGGAATTCCCTGAATTCAGTTCAGCTCGACAAAACAAACGCAGCGAATAAGAGTGAGCGAGAGAACGAAGCTGCTTCCATTCGATGTTCAAAATAATAAAGCTTTCGTGACTTTTATAACATTTCACGTAAAATTCCTTTCTCTCAAAACTGAATATTTTTCGCAATACTTATTTTTCTTTAATATTATCCCAAAATTTATGATATCACTCATTGTGGACGTTTCTGAAGAAGTGATGTATGGATCTATGGATCCTTTCTCGGTACATTGCCTATAATGAGTTGCTATGTGTCTAAAAATATTTTCTGAAAGTAAAAATTTAATATTCCAACTATTGGGACTATGGGTAAAAAGAAATAACTATCTGTATTTTATAATTATCTTTATTCTCTCCTAAGGAAGGTGTTTCCGTCGCGACGCAAACGTTGTTTCCTCTGGTTGGTTTCGCGTGGAGTGCTTTAGACTGTTTTAAAGTCTAGAGCTGTTAAGGGTTGTTTCATCGTGTTGACCGTTCGGTGGTCTGATTCTAACTGACTTCGGTTTTTTGAGTGTTTTGGTTCCTTGCCTTGGCGTTGGCACGCTGATTGGCTATTTTAAAAAGTCCCAATTTTCCAGTCAGCAGCATCCTCAGTGTCGTGACCACCCTTCCATGCGCCCTTGACGCGCCTTCCCCTGCAAGGGTGGGACGACACTTGAGCGGGCGTGAGGTCATGTGTTTTTCCCAAGGCCACGGCGTTCCTCTGGCCCCGAAGCGCAGGCTTGTAAGACCGTTAGATACGCTTCGCCGTGACCCTTCGAAATTACTGTGTTTTATAACACGTCTTTGGCTATTGAGTATGGATTAGACTGGGATTCTAAAAACCTCATGTTTTAGCCCCCCAATATTCTAAGATTCCAACTCAAAAACAGTCGGTCTTTACGATCGTGTTATAAACCTTGGAAATACTGACCCCACGGTCCGTGATGGGTAAGCCAAGGCGGGATGGGTCGAATGCACCGCGTAACAGAAGGTATATCTCAAGTATTCTGACTTCGCGTAGAGAGTCAAAATTAGAGTAAAGAAAAAGGATATGTGATTGCAACTCGCCCTAGTCCTCTAATTCTTATCTAACGTGTGAAATAAACACTTCACGCATTCCCGGAACCTCTTCGGTGCATAGTTTAAAGATATATCTATTTCCCCTGAGAGATTAATTTTTGTATATTCGATACGTTAAGACTCGCAGACCTTGCATTTTCCTTGTTAGTTTACTCCAATAGTTGTACTCGATTTTTCGCAATACCTAACACTACTAAGACACACAACTCTGCTCTCTGCGCAACTCTAACACTCCGTTTGATTCCGACTCGCAATCTAAATCTGCCCTCCGATCGTCCTCGGCGTGCTTTTTCTTTCTTGCCCATCATGCACATGTTTTCCGATATTTCCCAAATGACAAAACAATCACCATGACCAAATATTGTAATGTTAAGGACCTGATGCATCGTCCAGAATTTTTCCCAACGGACCTAAGCTTCGCACCTTAGACCCTTGCACTCTCTATAACCTTCACAAAGCTGCGTGTAGATGATAGAAAAAGTACGATACTACAGTATACGTATATGCATATCGAAATACACATACTGGCAAAAGTAAAGTATCATAATAATGCCGTATCAAAATTTTAATGAAAATAAAATCCAAAATAGACTTTATATAAGACACTTATTCATTTTTTATTGATATATAAAATATTATTTCTTCATCCTGGTAATATTTAATATAAATATCTTGGAAGACGATGAATACAGAATATTGGCAAGTCACTGCTTTGTTTCTTCACTTTTGTCAGTAAATTATGATCGTAGAAAGGTACATCATGAGTTGGAGGTTAAAACTTCTAACGTGATTCACTCGTTTTGCCATTTTGGATTATGCCCTTTTCCAAAAATGTCCTCAGTTATACGCAGAAAAATATTCAAACAATGAGATTTCATTAGATGAAACTTCATTAAATACATTTTTCTGAAATTTAAGACACTCAGATGCACATTCTGTTTAGATCTCTTTTTTAATAGGAATAATCTCACGAATGTTTGACTTTATCGAGAAAGAGGATAAAATTTATAAAAATTTCATTCTTTGTCAATTGAAGTTACGATTTGTCATTTTTTGGAATTTGATTGTGAATTGCTGCCGATTTTACTTTTTCAAAATACTCTGTTATCATTTTCTTGATAAAGCTGATTTGATTTGACAGTTGCATAAAAGTCATAAGATTTTTCGTTAAATGAAAATATCGATAAGATTTTAATAAAACAATGAAATATATTCAGTTTTTAATTTAAAGTAATTCGATTGAGCTTGTGTTTGTGTTTATTTCAATATAGATAAAAACTAAAGGAGGTGAAATAAATAAACGGGAAAAGACAGAAACGGTGCAAATTTAATACTTTGTTGCACTTCGTCGTTTCTTCGGATTCGAGCATCGATCGCTGGTGATTTTACTATCTGAGTGAGATTCCTTTATTTCGTTGCTTGTTTCACACAGCTGAACTACGTTCAGAGAAAGGAAATGTCTCTCTTGGAATGTTTCTTAGAAATGGAGAAGATTTGGTATCGATAGTCGATATCAATATTGAGTATTTAGTCAATATTATTGAAGCACCATCGTAAGTGAAAATAGGATGATAATATTAATATTTAATGTAAAATTAATTTTAATATCAATTACAGTCAAAGAACACTAATATTTTAATTCAAAATTGTATGTTAACAGTTTTTACAAATTTAAAGGTAAATTATACAGACTTGTCATAAAATAATTATAATATTTTTTACAATGTTAGATACAAACGTACTCATTTTGGGAACTGCGATTTAAAAATATGTAATTTAAAATAAATAAATAAAGATTAAAATTTCGAATTTTTTTACGACATAAATAAGAAATCTGTTACATTATTTCATCCATAGGATTTTATAGTTGTTAATTAAAAATTGTATTTACTAATCAAGAATGAAACAGATCTCATATTAAAAAAATTTATATTCCGTTGAGATGTACTTAAGGAATATTAAAAATTCTTGATATAACGAAAGTAAAGTGAATAACAGTTACAGAAGAACATATTATGATATATGTTATAAAAATTGTTTTTAAATTATAGGTTAAAAATTTCGCATACAATTTGATCGTTCTTCTCATTTAATTTCACAAATATTTTATACCTATTGTAGAGACGTGGGTGGTTGTTAAATATGTATAAAGCTATGTATTAGACATAAAATATAATATACAATGTGCGATGACGGTAAAGACTACGAATATAGATATCTATCAACTAAACTTTTACGACTACAACTAATAACACGATTATAACTAACAACACAATTACAACTAACAACACGAATACAACTAACAACACAATTCTTCACAACTCTCTCTCTAATAATTCTACTACGAACTCTAACATACTACACCGTACTACGACATACTACATACTGCCTACTCACGCCTTTGCATCCCTATTTAAAACCATACATTCTATCCTCTTTCATACCTATTCTCTCTTTCCCAATCACACTCTCCCACGCACTCCTTGCAATCTCACCCTCAGCGGGTCACGTAGCCCAAACACTCAAACGCATTCCGAGAGAAACTCTTCACTTTCATCCGATACATTCATAAACATCCCGTCCACATGATCCTAGCGCACGGTCATTCGTCCTTTCCCACGCACTCTAGATAACATGCTCGACCCACTCATCCTGCGATACCACACTATGTAATAACGAATTATTCAATTTAGATATTTGAATATTGGAGACAACGTTGAAAGATGTAATATTCGTATGTGAACTGCTATAAACTTAGTAATAATATTAAGTATACAGAATTACGATTTGCAGTAATAATAATACGAAAGTAGGCATTTCTTATAAATATTAAACCTCAATTTAATTTATTAATCTTTACTACTTTGATACTACTTTGATACTAAAATTTTCAGAAATATTAAAAATGGAATTAATCGCTTTGGTTTTAAATGCTTTATATATATGCCGGTAATTATGAAAGTAATCTAAGTGAAAAACTAAAAAGAAACTTTGACACTTATTTTGGGTCGCAATCATTTCATTATAACAAAATAAAATAATTTTTAACAAAATGACAAAGAATTGATTCGTCGAAAAGAGTTTGCATCTTTGTTACAATTAATTTTTTTTATTCATGATGAAATATTTCGAAAGAAAAAATATGATTTAGACTACTTTCATAACCATCGATACGTGTGAATACAAATGTACTTATATGTACGCATATAATACGTTTATTTCTTTTTCCTTTAACCTTCTTCAGAGAAAATGCAAAAATGTGAGATTAATAGACAATTTGGTAGATTGAAAAAAAAATAGCTTGAAAAATAAAAAAATATTCGAGATAAAATTAAGAAAAATTGTTACACGACAATTACGAAAAATTACAAAAATGGGAACGAAATTGAAGCAAGTTATAATTTTGACACAGAGCGGTATACTAACTCAGAAAATTTCACCAGGATCATGCATCTCTCTACTGCTCGATCTTAACGCCAAATGAGTAGTGATCCTACCTTACTCCTTCAAAGACAAGCAGGTATCTCCCACTTAATCCACTGGATTCTCTGCAATTTTGGAAGAAAATAAAGGTAATTGAGACGGTGATTCATACCATAACATATTTCATTATTCAACCAGAAAGGATCTATTTACGCACGTCGCGACGGTGTTACTTCTTCCTTTGAAACGCGTAGCATACTGTTAAGCATTGGAATGTCGTCCCGGTATTTCGTTCGGTCCTTTGTTTAGAATAGACCGTGCGAAGGCTCTGAAAGTTCTCAAGTGCCATTGATGAGGCCTAGGACCGTAATGTCCCAAGTAGAAGGTTGTTTATATCCTCACTGTCAGCGCCCTTTGATTTCTTTAGCACCTAAGCCACCACTTAGGTAATCCGCAATAAACAACTATATATCACCCTTCAAAAAGGCAAGCACAATTATCTAGATTGTTTAAACAACCACCACCACCGAAGGACGCTGAAGTTAACATACACCCCCAACATCATAGCAACCAATCAGCAGAGAGACCAGGATTATATAACCCCCGAGAGAGTCAGTACCAGTCAGTCAGTCAATAACATTCGAAGAGTTCAGAAGAGTTATCCGAAACAACTACATAAAATACAGTCCACTATAAACACAACGTTCCTCAAGAAATTTGGTTCGTCATTAACCGTCGCCAATTGAGGACGACCTATTGACGATATACACATACTTTAAACAGTATTGGAGCTGATAAGTTCATACGTACGTACCATAGTTTAACTGTTTTCGTGAACGAGCTGTCTCGTGTCTGAATTCCTTCTGCTGAGTTTTTGGCGTGTTCAGAATGCACGCTTGTTGGTTATTTCGCGACATGCTAATTTTCCAATCAGTGATAATCTCAGTGTCGTGACCACTCTTCCATACGTCCATGGTGCCTTCTCTTCTTCCACCTTCCCTTGATAAAGGTGGGACGTTACTTGATTAGGCGTGAGGTCCAGGGTTTTGCCTAAAGGTTACGGACTTCAAACAAAAAGATAATATATTTGTGGCGACCATCATTCTCACCCTCGCCACTAGATGGATTCCAACTTCAAAGAATTTGAGAACTTTCTCACAAGTCCTTGGTGGATTCTCGTCCTCTCTTAAGTAGAAGTTCCTATGCTACCTAGCATAAGTATCCTCGACTAAGTCAGGGCCTGCTACTTAGGAAGCAAGAACCTTAAAAATTCCTTTGACGAACGCACACTTCCTTCAGGATACAAACGTACGATTCGATACTCGTTAGACAGATGCGGGACAAAACATACTCATCATGAAGACAGAACACAAACTAAACATCCTCGGTAGACATTTTGAATCGGTGCATACGCAAAACTTACACATGGGTAAAGAATAGCTTTCCCATATGATTGGACAGAAAATAGACAAATTTAAACAGGAAATCCTGGAAGCCGACTTAACGACAAGACAAATATGTTCATTCGACAACGACAACATGGCGGACAATCCAAAGGACACAGGCGTACCCATGGATGATTTCACATCGTTCACAAAACTAAAACTCACATTCAAAAAATTGAATAGTAAAAAATTCTTCAGTTTCGTCAACGTTCCTAACATCGCTCTTAAAGATTTACCGTTGGTATATGTATACAATTACGCGATTCTTTTTAATAATTGTTTAAACGGGATGTATTTTCCCACTTCCTGGAAGACAGCAAAGTTTATAATAATAAAAAGAAAGGCAAAGAGGGAAGTAATCCAACGGATTACCGACCAATCAGTCTTTTCGCGAATATTAGCAAAGTTTTCGAAACTATCATAAACAATCCGCTAACGACGTACTGTGGCGCAAATAGCATTATCCCAGAGACGCAATTCGGGTTCAGGTATCAACATTCGACAATTCACACGATTTCCAAATTTACATTCGACATTTGTTGGACGCGGAACACCGACGAATGCGTAGACGCAGTCCTTGTAGATCTGCAGGAAGCTTTTGACACAGTGTGGCTGGACGGTCTCTTCTTCAAACTCACGAAGAGAAGCTTTCCGCTGCATCTTGTCAAGATGACCTGGGACATGCTACATGGTAAAAAATTTATCGTCACGGAATACAATTGTTCGTCCACGAAAACCTTCGTGATTGAGAAGGGCTTGCAACAAGGCACTGTCAATTCCCCCATCTTGTTTAGCATATACATAAACGATTTACTCCGCATGTACGACCTAAATAACGACCCCAACAAATTCGCAATAGCCTTCGCCGATGATCTACTAATTTATATAAAAGACAGCAGACTATCAAAATTAAAAACGGGATTACAGGATATTTTTGAAAGAATCCAAGATTACTTCTACAAGTGGAAGTTAAAAATTAACGCCGATAAATGCGAAACGATCTTGTTCCGGCCATACATATCACGGATTTCGAATGTCAACAACGTACGGAAGCACTCGAAACACTTTAAGTTGAACAACGGAAAAGACGATCGGGTAAAAATGGCGAATAAAAAAGTGGTTCGTTACTTAGGCATACATCTGGACTATTAATTAAATTTTACCAACCATGTCCAAACGCAGATCGAGAAAGCCCATAAGGCATTTGCCAATCACAAACGTCTGTTTTACACAAAACTGCTAAGCGCGAAAAGAAAGATTATTTGCTACAAAACACTTGTAAAACCGATACTGACATATGGCAGCCCCATATGGTTCAATGTATCGGCAAGTACGATAGAGAAACTGAGAATTTTCGAAAGAAAATGCCTCAGAGCTTGTCTAGGCAAATACCGAACTCCGAAGTCGAATTTCAGGAAATTAATTAGTAATCCCAAACTGTACGAACACGCGGAAATAGTTAGAATAGGCTTGTTCATGCTCAAATCAATTCGTAATCATTGGACAAACATTAGAAACATAAAAAATAACAGTTTAATAAACAGTTCTGTATATCCCAATCCGCAATATTTTCAGAAAACCCGGCACACGGGATACACGCCATCAGAGGCTTTCGTATATCTCAATGGTCAAGGGTACATTCAAAATAGCGAAAATATACCTTTGATCTATCATTTGACTAGGAAAGCAGGCAACACGGCAATTTTGTATAACACAGACGATATTCGCGACAACGCGAGCAAAATCAACATGAAATTATCAAAAATAGACTGGGAATATTCCTACCGTAGAAATACAAAGAAATATTAGTGGCTCGATACACGTTAAAAGCAACCTGTATATAATTGTTTGCATTGCACCTTATCCACTTAAAACCAAAAGCTGTGTAGTTTTCGTGCCTTTCTATACATAGGCAAACACACATGCTATTATAAGATAGTTCTTAAGTTTATATTATCCTATAGCGATAAGCGCGGTCAATTAAGTTTGATTTTAGTTCGCGAGTGCTCCAAGCTGAAGCTGTTACGTGAAAAAAATTGATAAAAGAATTTCTTTTTTAATAATAAAACAGGTTTATTTAATTAACATATCACACTAGATTCTTCTCAACTCTAACACGCAATCCTCTATTCTCGACTACACACCATCTATGTGCCTCGCGCCCTTGCATCCCTATTTAAAGCCAGATCTATCTCATTCTATACACACGCTTTCTCTCTCAATCATTCTACAGACATTCCTACAAAAGGATTTGCCGCTATCATTTGTTTTTTCCGCGCCAAACACTCGAGTCGAACCCGATCTTATATACATCATTGTTATCGCCTGACGTTAAGATGGGGCAATCCTTATCTACTTAATTACAGAAGGCATCCATCTCATGTTTTCATTTGCAACTCTTTTGTACGTTTTGGTCCTTTTATATGTATATTATTGTATCTAGTTTCTGACGCATTAAACGTATGTTAAATTGGAAATTGGAATTGACCTGCTAGGAAGCCTTACTGACGAGTCCACTAGCGTGCCCGGGACGGAGCGAAACAATGAAGACTTCATCATCATAGATACCCCGTAGGGGGTGATTCCCCACATATTAATGTCAATAACGGTTGTTCCTATTCGTCCAGGCGGATTTGTTTCCTCCTATGGAAGCGCGTAAAATACTCTGAACGATTTATGATTCAGAGCTGATAGGTTTGTGCGATAGATAGTCTTGTTTAACTGTCTCGTGTGTACTGCCCGGTATCTCGATTCTTTCTGATAAGGTTTTTAGTTCCTCGCCGTTGCATATCCAGGATTCACGCTGATTGGATATTTTGAGGATTGTTAATATCCCAATCAGCGGCATCCTTAGTGTTGTGACCACTCTTCCTTGTGCCCTTGCGGCGCCTATTCTTGTTAAGGGCGGGACGGTACTTAAGTACTTAGGCGTGAGGTCAAGGGTTTTGCCTAAAGGTTGTGGCATTCCTCCAGGTCCGAAACGTTGGTAGCTGGTAGCGTTAGAGAAGCTTCGAAATGATCCTTCGGAATTACCGAGTTTTAGAACATATCTTTCGCTATTAAGGGTGGAAGAAATTAAAATTCCAACTCGAAAATAGCGTTTCTTTCCAATCATGGTATAAACCTTCGAAATACCAACCTCACGCTTCATTCCGGTATACCAAGGCGGGATAATCCGCATGCAGTGCGTAACGAGATATAACACAGTTATAATCATTTTCGACTAAACATTATAAGAGTTTTTGATGTGACCTTGATTCAAGCCTTGAATAAAAATTGATGGCAACTGAAACTGACTGTTAGTCAAACGTTTGAAAATAATCGATGATCCAATTGATCCAATCTGGAAATTATTATTAATATAATTTGACAATCGTGAATTCCATTGTCAGTTTAATTTTTATGAAATTAAACCGTGATTGAAGATTTGTCCAAAATGGGCAGGATTGCGAGAGAACGTTCTGTTTGACAATTATTGTACAATACAAGCCTATTGAGCTGAAAATGTATTTGATTCGCCGACGTTTGATACGATTATTGAATTCACTGCTTTTGATGGCTGAATTTTGTGCAGTGATTTATGTGAGTTCAGTTTTGGTTCACATGACAGAGTCCTGGCTTGTGCTATGAAATTAAAGCCACGTTAGTATATATCAGGAAACGAACATATCAAACGTTTTATACATGGTGTCCTTAAAGTTATACACATTCACTGATAACAAAGTACATAAATTATTGAATTTTTAATTTGACAATTTTCAATTTCGATTTCTGCGCAATTCAATATTATTTCCCTTCCTCATAAACGCTTGCAATAAACAGATCTAAATAATTTGAGTATTATTCACATACTGAAGGAGATACTCTACATATATTAAATAAATATAATATATATAATATATAATATAGATAATATATGTTTACCAAATTTTGAAGTGAATAGATAAAAAATTAAACTCTCAAGAATCCAATTATTTAATTCCTTGCTTTTAATATAGTCTTCTTTTCTTTTTCATACATATAATCAATAATCAATATTCACGTTATAATTTTAATCATAATTCATTCTCCCTTTAATCTATACATGATTTGTACAAAATTCTTATATTCTATACTGTGACAAAACCTTTATATTTGTGTATAGAAATCGGTAATTAAAATACCGTCTTTCTTTCGTGTCACATTGATTCGAATATTTTTAATTCAAGATATTTCATTCAAAATGTCACCTCATCGAGTGTTTTTCGAAAAGCAGAAAATATTCCGCAGATATAGAATCTAATGAATGAATAGGGTCGGTTAGAAGATGCAACATATTTCTTTGCATAAAATTTCTAAACCATAATCGCTTCCTAATATAAAGCATCGATGCTCATGTTCATGACAACAGAGTGTTATAATGTTACGTTCAACGAAGACCTAATTTCAAATGCTGGTGATTCTATCCATGAAACTGCATAAATTAAGTTCAGCCATGTTGCTAATGCATTAACAACCTTATTCGCTTCACCGAAACCGAGAAATTAGGTTTCTTAAACATCAAATGCTGGAATCAGCGCTTAATTAAGGGATTTCCATGATGCTTTGCATTATCGAATCGCATTCAAACTGATATAATAAATAGGAAATGGGAATTAAAATTCCATTTGGTACGTAGAAAAATATTCATCACGCTTCCAAACATTATTGCAATTTACTTACATAGGTGCACAGAAGTTTGGAGAACTTTCAAACGATTTTTCTCATTAGACGCAGACACAGGGAATCAGTATTGATCATTTAGGTCTGAATGCTCAATTGATATCGTCAACGATGTTGCTAGTGTTTGATGTAATTTTAATACTGTGTACAACAGTGATGATAAAAATCTATTATTTTACTAGCCTTGAAGGTCTTCAATCATCTTTTATAATAATTAATAGTTAATTAAATTATTTGTAATTGGAGTAAGTTGTCATCAGCTTAGAACAGTTATGCAGTTCCATAAACTAGGGTTTCAATTGAGCTACCGTACAATAGAACTTCGATTAACTAGGATTCGATTGATAGGTGACGTTTGATGTGATTTCAATATTAGATAGATCAGTGCTAATAAAAAGGACACGATATATTGCCGTTGATCTTCAAGATATCGCTTTCAACCTAAAATAACTTACAACTCATTGCAAGTTATCTCAATTTTAACTAGTTATAGCAATTCGAAGATTAATATTTCAATTGAGAAACTTTTTGGAATTTTTCGAAATTGTCCTCATTTTCTGATTATCGCATTTGTAGAATCTTTGTTATACCAATACTTTGTTTTAAACATACGAACACTGTTAATAAATTCAAAATAAACATTTTCGTTATCATCACATTTTTCATGTACACAAATACGATCCATGTTGAGCGTTATCGAATAATAAATACTTATGATCTTTATAAAATTAAAAAAAATTTTTCCAATTTTTAGACACCAACAACTCATTCACTAAATTATTTTATATGCAATATATACGAATTAGGTCATTGCTCGAGTTTATAAAATATATTTCCGACAGTATTTCTATCGAATATTACTAGTTGTATCACTTTCCGTAGAATGATTATTTTTCTGCCACTCTTTAGAAAATGATGTTTCACTTGTGTTATTTATTCAAGTTATTCATGCCCCTTATTTAAATTACTTATTCAGTATTGCATGAAAACTTTCAAATTCTTTGCAACTTTTACCGAATGTACTGTAATATGCACTTACACTCCGTGCAATTGTTTCTATACTTGTATAGAAAGCAATTCTTCGCTATCCGCTACTTCTTTTCCTAGCAAGTTTGCAATCATCGTGATATTACTTGCAATATTTATGTGGACCCTGGGAATACGAAATTGGTGGCTGGCACTTTGTGTATACTGGCGCATGATTTCCGAGAAACTTTCAGTTTATCGTGAGATTGCTGTTAAGCAAGGTTCCTCCTAGCTTTGACCTCATGCAAGTCTGCTGATGGTGATGATGATGCGTGCTTATGAAGATTATACGATTCTGTAGATAGAAAGGGATATGTTAAAGAATTTAAACAAAAGAGTGTAATAAATTTGTATAAAATGTCACCGGTAAACACGATTAGTCCCTCTGTTAAGTTTGGCCTCCGTTTCTCTGGTATCTGGCCTGGAACACCGTTCCCGCTTGTATACAAGTTCATCTGGGTGACGACCCTGTCTACTATTCAAACTTATCAATACAAATATATCATCATGAATTTCAGATCTGAAAGTTTTATGCAGAATGTGGACAACTTGAGCATTTCTTTGTCTTTCACTGTGGTCTATATCAAGCTCGTTCTTACTTGGATAAATTATGGGTAAGTCATGCTGCTTCTAATTAATGGAAAATTTATTGAAAATTTCGTACAGATATCGGTCTTTCCTTTTATACGGACGGATTCCAATTTCCGAAATTTTTTACAAGAAATTCGTAAATCTTTTCTATGTCCGTTTTGTATACAAGTACTTATTCGTATTTCGAGAATTTTAGTAAAAATTTTTTCTACATACGTTCTCGAGAGAAAGCGTAAAAAGAAAAATCGATTCATTGCGAATTTAAACTGAAATACCCTCTCTGTTGTAGTACGTCAATATGGGTACCTTTCTTGTGTATCTTTTGTATCCTAGTTAAACATTGAAATCTTTATAGTTGAATTGGTGTAAGTGAAACAGCGTAATTATAGATATGATGCATTCTTAAAAATTATTTTATTCAGTCCTGAATAGGTGTGAGGACGTTATAACATAAGATAAATAGAAATTAACATTGATTATGAAAATATCATTACAATTATTTTAAATAATGTTGTAATAACATCTTAAAATATTTAAGAATAAGAAGTAACAATTGTAATTATTTTGTTGATTGAGATACACAATTAAATATTAAAATAATTAGATACATTTATTTATCGCATTAGAAATCTTGATATTATTATAACAATTTTCTATTTGTTAAATATTTCCTATTTGTCTTGTATGTTATAAGCGTCTTTTAAAATTTCATCACATTAACCTTGAAATTTAGCGTGACAATATATTAAATAAACTATGTTATTAAATCATTTTCCTATATATATCAAAATCAAATTTCGTTGTTGATGGATGTTATATTAATCAAGGTTAACAAAATTTTTTTTATATTAAGTAGCAATGTCTTATGGATAACTTTCATTTAATATAACAATATTTCACAGCTGTTTCAGTGACATTTTGTTTACCATGGAAGAGGATTGTGAAAAATACTCTGTTATGGATGTAAATAATTTGATAGCGAAAACAGGACAAGTTTCCAACTTTCTCACAAATATAATCATGTTTTCGTATACAGCTAGTGCCGTTTTTTACTTGATCTGCGACCTTATAAGTCAAGACCTGACCGATGTAGCACACCGGCAGCTTTATTTCAGAATGGAATTGCCTTTTGAATTTCATAAATCTCCAATTTACGAGATTTTAATAATTGCGCAGTTTTTTATTCATATCGCAGGTTGTTTTGCGTTTGGATCGATCAGTGCTGTTCTTTTAATGGCAGTAAGTACAAATAATGTACATTTCCTTAATAGATCTATATTTTGCTTAGAATATTATATGAAAAATTCGAAGAAGCGGATTTTACTTTAATAATAAAAGTATAAAAATATAAATAAATATATGAAAATATCTAATATTTGTAGTTTATGTAAATACTGATAATCGGTTTATTTGCATAAATAAACTTCGTCTTAATGACTTTATTTATTTTTAATTTAATATTTTTAATTTAACAATACTGTACTTTACTTGCCTAGTGGTAATTGATTTAATATTTCAATAAAAATAAAATTTGCACAAAAAATTCATTTTCATAAACGTATCTAATTTACTATTTAATTTAACAAGAGTTTAATTTAATTTAATAAAATCAATTTAATATTTTAAGGGCAAGATCGGAAAAAGTAAATTTTGTATTGAATTTAAAATTTACAGTATAGTCGAATCAAAAATAATATCTAATAGGTCTAACAGAATATTTATTTTTAATACTTTTATATCAAATAGAACTATGTAATATTGAGAATACAATTTATGTAGAATCACTGATGCGTGTTTGCATCAGAGTAATAGTGGTAATGAAGAGTGCTTAGATACAGCTAGAGATAGGGAACAGCAATATTTGAACCACGATCTTGAGGTCGTAGAAACAAGAGGTGAATGATCATGCTCGATATTGGATCTTTGTGCCTGACTTTTCGATATACAAATTATATAAAGCAAAAAACCGTTGCAAAGATCCAGTTGCAAACCGTTGAAAAATGCAAAGATCCAGAGCTGAGGGCTAGTCAGAGTTATTAGAGTTCTTTCAAACGGCGACATTTGTATCGCAATGGGACCATTCAGACAGCGATTCTCGTTGAGATACAGTATCGCGATACCGATTTTCGGTATCCTGGATTGGTCGACCACGTATCGCAAACATGTAGAGTGTTCCTCTTTTTTTGATGAATACCGATTGTATACGTAATTTAACGCGAACGTTTGATGATGATTGTCAGTATTCACGCGTCTATGAAAATCGGACGCGTATTGAACGCGTTGGGATTGCATGAACACGAGATGCATGATCATTCAAAACTTTGGATAGAGTGTCTGACTGTCTTTTAAATATGACTGGATAGAATACGAGAAACGAAGAATGTGAATAGTTAAAAGTGTACGTGTATGAGAGCACAGAAGGATCAGAGCTGAGAATTGGTCAGTATTGGAGTCTAAATTACGTTTGTATCATAGCTATCAGGTCACGTGAGCAAATGATGCAGGATTATATTCCAGTTTAGGTGGATGTATCTGACTGTCTTTTAAATATGGATGCAAGAAATAATAGAATTATAGAGTGTCAGTACTCTTATATTTAGGGAAATGTATAAAAGCAACTAGGATTCAGAGTTGAACCAGAGCTACGAACAGAGATATGAACTTCTCCTTATTAAATATAGATGATATTTTATTTGAAATATAAATAAATATCCCGTTCATATGGTTCTTGCACGCGGTCACTCGTCCTTTCGCATGCACTCCAGATATGAGCCTAAACGCTCGAGCCGAATTCGAGGTCCCTGTTTATTGTTTTCGAGGAACGGTCCAAGTGTTTCCATGCACTCTACATTTATACCCACACTAAGGACACTGTCATCCAGGTGATGACCTACAATACTGTCTATGAAAGTTATGAACATTATAGCGTTGGAATTATCGTTTTTAGGTACTTCATGCAGGATGTAAAATCGATATCATGTGTCAACAGTTAATGGAATATCCTCGAAAAAAAGAAAGTCACGTAAAAGTATTCATTAAACAATTCCAAGAAATTATAAGTTTTACACAAAAAATTGAAAAATACTTTACCTATATAGCTGTTAGTCAGTTTTTGTCGAATACTATTGTTTCGTGCTGTAAAGGATTCACCATTGCAGCTGTAAGTAACCTTTCAATTTGTATCTACATACGTGGACACAATATTTTTACACTGTATTGTGTAGAAAATGTATATTACAGACATTAGGTACTGACGATGCAGTTCCTAGAATGATCCAATCTATTATGTATTACATAATTATGTGTGCGGAGGCGTTTGTATATTGTTATTCTGGAGAATATCTTTGCACTAAGGTTGTTCAATAAAATATCTTTCTGTTGTACGATACGTCCTATCAAGTCTAGTGTAGACAGAGATATACAGTGTGATTCATTTAATTCTGTTACTTAAAATTACTTGTAAAACGCACGTTGCCACACGTCGTTTATTTAGTCCATGCTAAAGTTTTGGAATCATGTACATTTTTCAGTGAAAGCAAGATGAAACCAAGGTCTTTATTGCTTTTGTTATCTATATTAACACGTTTGTGATGTTTCGTGGTTAGGCGCTTGGTCTAATCACTTGATTTCATTTAGCTTCGTTGTCTATCACACTGAAAGACCAAAAAGCGTGCCATAAATTTGGAATTTACTTATAGTAAAATACACTATGCACTGTACATCGACAGTTAAACCTAGTCATTGTATATTGGCTGCAACTGCGCACTATTGTCAAACCTCTGTTCAGCTCAAGGTAGGTCTAGTAGGAGTTGTTCCCTCCTAGGACGTCAAGTTACGGAAATTTGGTGACAGACTGCTAGGAAAGACACAGCTAAGCATTCGTTAGAATGAATTAATCAACGATGTGTCGAATTTTTATGCCGGAAAGGTATTATTTTTATTAATCTATTGAACTCCTTATGGGTTCATTATCAGTGTGCACTTACATGCATATTGAGAGCATCCAGAACTCATCACGAAATACATTAAGATGCAATTATTACCTGGTGATTCTCATAGATCAGATTAATCAAATTGTTCACAAGCCTACAAAATACACATAGACACCTGGTGTCTCTCATAAATTAAATTAATCGAATTGCTCATAAGCCTATAAATTGCTCTGCAATCTATTTGTCCAAGAGGTGAATTGTCTAAAGAGAAGCTTATTAAAAACACATGGCTTTGTTTTGACACTGTAAGAGTATCTTAAAAATTTAATCCGATTAAAGTTCACATTGATATGAAGCTTCAACTAATTGTAAGTGTCAGCTGAATCTAGCTTTCCAAAACTTGCAGAAATATCAGAAGAAAGAACCAGGAAAAAGTGTTCGAAATAAAAATTGATCCTTATGTCTCTCCTCCGCACTACCACTTGTAAAAATGCCATTCATAGCATATAGTGTACTTTATTAAATTCTACAACTTTCATATGTAATATTTTCTCATATTGTTTGAAATAATGAAATTATTTAAATGGACAGAGTTCGTGAAGCACACTGTATATCGCTCAATATATGTCCAATATATTGCAAATATAGTCTGACGTTAGATACGCAAAAATGTGGCATTTAAATACAGATACCTCGAAAAATGAGATTCTTTCAGTGTTACAAAAAAAAAAAAAAACAAATTTGACAACTTTTAACAATATAATTTAAAAACAATTTTGAAGAAACAGTGATAGTGTAGGATTAATATGGTTGTCTTGGCAAGAAAATTTTTCATGTACTTATCTAGACTAAAGATGCCAATCTCACTGATTTCGATTCACGGTGCGCTGGCTCTCTATCTTATCTTTAGTTCTACAATACAAATTTTTAGGTTTTCAGAAATATTTAACTTCATACAAAACGCAACATTGATTTACTTTGATTACTTGATTATTTTAAATGTCGTTGAGTTTCGCTGACATATACTTCATATGCAGTACAGATTGCCTAATCTAGTGTTATTAGACATTTGTAAGATTCAGAGGAAATTCATAGTTGTAATAGCAAACGATAGCCTTATAATTGCTGACATATACAATGATCTAAGGTTAACCCATTTGCAAATATTCGCTAACCACGTTTACATGCATTTCCACAGGATTACTGTTTTAACGGTTACTTTCACAGTAGTTTCAATTTAATTTATATTGTTCTGTCATAGTTCTCTCCATTTGTTATCTTTAGAAAATGTTTTGTTAATAACGTAATTGCTTGATATAGAGCATATGAATATATAGTTTATACAGCACGTGTCATCATTATCGATATATATATATA
>NW_016909563.1:3152-14729 GCF_001483705.2 Eufriesea mexicana | reverse complement strand
TATCTATATATATATATATATATATATATATATATATATATATATATATATTAATTAATTAATTAATTAATAATCCCAAATTTATATATATATATACAATAAAAATAGAAGTTTATTTAAAATTATTAATTAATTTAGTTATTTTTTAATTACTTTTTAATTTTGAGTTAATTTAAAATTTGGTTCATCAATAAAAATGTAGGCATATCATTTCTGTCGTAGTACGAAATAATTGGCAAATGAATAAATTCATCTATTGTAGATCAAAATGATTAATACATTCTTCAATAAAATTTCTCTTCCCTGAAACACAATGATTACCATTTTATATTGAAAATACGGCCTTCATTTTTTTTATCAATACAATAAGTATTTTTAAACGAATTACACAAATACAATCAATGGCGATCATAACTGATATAACTTGCTAGTACTATAGTCGTAGTTATTCAAACGGTAACAGCGATTAGTACCTACTACTAGGCGCTAGTAGTAGGTTTTGAGTGCAAGTTGCAGTTGAGAGTAAGGAAAGCAAGACACTGAATTCATTTTAAATCAATTTATTTGTTAGGTACCAGTTACAATCGCTAAATTTGATTCAATATTTTCAATATTTAATCGGACTTGACCCTTTCGTAAACCATTGCAAACAATATTTGGAAACGAAAAAATCAAATTTCAATGAAATGAACATCGTAAAGCATTGATTAAATATTGTACCTCTTTCAAGTATCTCGGTAATATTACTGCTTCTGAAGTAAATATATTTATACTAATGTATTTGATTGTTTTTAGCAGGATTTTTAATCCCTGGAAGAATATAAGAAAAGAATGAAACATATACAATATACATACACATGTTTGTTATTTAAACATTAGTTATCATTATTATACAAAATGTACGTAATAACTATATAATAGTAGGAATAAAATATTATATATATAATCTTAATTAATTCCTTTTATATATATATAATCGTTATTCAAGTATCCTTATTTAAATGCCTTACTCTTCACAATCAAACTAATTAATCTTTTATATTTTAAATATTTTATACATTTTTAGAGCAAAACAATCAGCGATTCAGTATACGATTTTCTTTGGTACGAGTTACATCCACGTGAAAGCCAGCTTCTGGTACCTGTCATATTAAGATCTCAAAAGGGTTTTATATTGACATTTGGAAAATTTTCAAATCTTTCTTTGGAAAGCTTCTCACGAGTAAGTTATTCATTTTTTGTACTTGGCAATTTTTATTTTTTATATCGTACGATATGCACAGTGACATATTTAGATAAAGAAATTGTTCGCAATACAAGAGTGAGTTTCTGGAAGCCAAATACTTATTGATAGTAAAGCATAATTACTTATTGTCAGCAAACCAAAAAAGATAACTATTTATTCTTACACACACGTTAACTTACTAAATTAGTATGTTCAGCAGTTTCCGACCTCATTTACAGTACTATAGTTTTATTATTCTTTTCATTTTTGTTATTAAAATTCCTAGTTAAAACCTTCCATAATATTACATAATACACACTTTAATTGATGTTAATTGAACTATGTTTACATTTTGATTATTTATTAACTCTTCTTTAGATTTGTATGAAATTTGTGGTACATAAATATTTACGTATTCGTCGCAGATTTTGAGTTTAAAATATACAAGCTTTCAGATATGCTAAATCGGTAAATCTGCCAATTGAGTAAACAATAAATCACAATAAAAGTGTACAATTATTGAAGAAAATTGAATACGCGCCACAAATCGTAAGAAACGAAGTAAAAGCAAGATGATCAAGATCAATATTGCCAGTTGCTTGATTGCTAATACATTAAAAGTAAACAATTCACAAAATTATTAGCGTTTAACCCGTCTTATGTGCAATAATATGAATTCGCAGATCACAATTTCATATTTTTGCAAGGAAGTGTTCTACAATAGATATAAATAATACATATCTGGTATTGCGAGCAGTGAAACGAATGTTAATTAATATATCAAATTTATAATTACCCAAAGTTACATGGAATATCGAAGTGAAATAATTCTAAGTCTTAAATTGTATACATGTAGGAAATAGGATATCTAGATATGGATAGATATCACTTTCAATGCTCTGTTTCCAAGAATGAGGTTTTTATTAGATTACAAGGAAGGCGCGATGTTTTCTAGCCGAATGCTGGATATCAACTCGACTATTTCGCGCTGCGTTATCTTGTCTCCGGGAAGCGCCTCGAAGTGCCGAATTTTCCTCTTCGATAACCAATCCGGGGTCTTCCCGGTAACCTTTTTGGTCTTTTATTTCCGCATTTTTTCTGCGCGGGAGTACGCGATTAAGGTCTGGGAACCCTGGGGGGTCTTCCTGCGGGTCCGCGGTACATCACGTGGCAGGCCGTCGACTGCTCGCAATGCTTCGCGGGCCTTTTGGAAAAACCGAGGGTTTATGTGTGTTGGGTTTATTGTATGTATGTGTGTTGTTTAACCCTTTCGGTACTACTGCCGCCCAATGGCGGCGGCCATGAAACATTCTCTGGGTACTACCATCGCCTATTGGCGGCATCTATGGAACGTTCTCTAGGTACTACCGTCGCCTACTGGCGGCATCCACGAAACGTCACCGATGACTGTCGCGGTCCGAATGAAAAGTTTAGTGTCAATCACGCTCGAGATTTCTATGAATACCGCAAAACACGTTTTCGTGGCTTTCAGTACCTCCATTCTTGTGGAAAACTTCCTCGTATCACGAATGTGTAACCGCGGCCAGCTCCTCCGTACCGAAAGGGTTAAGTCTGAAGGCTGCTTTTTACCCCGCCAAATGGGTGAAGACTTTCGCTGAGGCGAAGGACAATTTTCTCAAAAACAGCGATGGTTACGCGCGTTCCATAAACCCCCTTGACCATTTGCACGTCAAATGTTTCTATTTGTACGTGCCTATGGCCGCTACATACAATTCCTTATTTACCGTTTTAAAAATGACCTTATGGCAGAAAATCTTCGAATTACTATTTTCCTGTAACGAGAAAATCGCCGAATGCAAAGGGCTAAGAGTGATAGAGGGGCGAATGTGTGCGTGGTCTCACTTCTAAGTGAATGCATGGGAACGCTCAGGTCACTTTTCGAAAAGCGGGAAATAATAAATAGCGGCATCGAAAGAACAGACGATAGCGAGAAAGGATCATTTTGACGAGATATCTATGACTGTTTGACTTTAGGGTAAGGGTGCAAGGGCGCAGGCAAGGCAGAATGCATGTAGTCGAGACGAAGTGAGTAGAGAGTCGTGTGTTTGAGAGTTAGAGTTGAGAGAAACCTAGTGTAATATTTCAGTTAAATAAATCTGTTTTGTTATTAAAAGAGAGTCCTTGTTTATTAGACGCGCAGATCTCTGTCTGCATAGGATTAATCTAGCATTAATCCTACACATACATATTTTTTCAAGGGTTTCCCATATTCGAAAACTTTTCTACATTACTTACCAGAAAAGAGTTAACGATGAAAGAAAGCTTTTAGCAAAAATTGAACAATTATCGACATGTTAAATGAAATACTTTAGTTTACGAATAACTTTCTGTCATTACCCAATTAGCATTTTCAGAATCGATTTTTAGTGCGATTTAATCGAATAAATAGAATTTACAAGTGCTTAAAAAGTATATACACATATGTATTAATATTATTTAGTATACAAGCATACAAGCTTTTATTTAAATTGGATCTTCGTTACAAAAATATAAAATTGTAGTTTACGAACCTTTATTATTACAGAAAAAGAGGAATATATTTCAATAGTTTGATTAATTCATTGCACTTCCTACGACACTGAACAAAATATTGATAAAGCTGATTTTAATCGTTTTCTCCTCATTCGATATATTTCTTGATAATTTATATTAAGCATTTCATTTTATTCTCATCCATATATGCATGAATAAATAAGTGTTAAATATAATTCTTTTAGTTGTAATTGTAATTTAATACAATCAGTGCGAAAAATTCATTTAATTAGAATCATTAATATGCCATTGCTATGGTATAATATTTATAGATAGAAAATGCCATATTGTGGATAAAAATATTGTTATTAAATGTCATTATCGATATTTAAGAGAACAGACTTTACGACGCTATTTTGTTTTCTGTACTTATAGATCATGAAACTTACGGGATCATACATATCGGTACTTCTCGCAATGTATTAAAGAACGCAATTAGTTTATTCCACAGTGGTGTACTTCGATGTCAAATTGTCGATGATATAAGTACACGACTAATTCAACTCGGATAATTATTTATTAAATTATTGTGATACTACGAAATGTCTTTATTGTACCAATAAATATATATGAGTATGTTAAACGACATAAAATAAATCAAATTTGTGTTAGCAATATTATTACTTGCAATTGTCCGTTTTTGATATTTTATACATAAAACATAACAGAGCTATGGCCAATTGCTAACTTAAACTATAAATTCTTGATTTCGTCATACTAGCTTTAATTTTCAGGATTATATTGCAGCCATTTTCGTCATAAGCATGAAAAAAAAACAGTTCTTTTTCAGAATTTAATTATTTAATATACCACTAATATGTATTAAGGTAAGTACATCAGCGATACACATTCAGTCATTCATACTAAACTAACCTCACGACTAATACATATAGCATAATCAGTACAGACATATAATATAAAGATACACGGATTAACACGTCAAGTGCCACGTCAGTCCCCAAGGACCGGCACTAGACTTTCCGTTCGGGCCCAGACTAGGATCAAAAAGTGCTAGCTTTTAGTGTTAAATTCTTCGCTATCTTTGGACCTAACGTTTGGGAATTCTTGTTATAACAATTGGTACAGTATCTCCGAATTTTATGAACATCTCGCCCGCCATCGGTGGCCCACTTGATAGTCGAGTCTGGGCCTGAACGGAATGGCAAATAAAACGGGCTGGGCACTTAACGTGTTAAAAAATCAGTTTTCATATTGGAAATTCAAGCTGAACTCGAATTTTCTTGAATTATAACCCCGTTCTTGTTAATCCGATATTTTTTGTTCTCGTATTTGAAAGAAGCGAAAGCAACTAGGAATATAATCCGTTAAAAACAAAATAGTACATTGTCTAGGAAAGCATGAAGTTAAAAATTAATAACCCTAAAAAATTTTATAAATTATTGCGTGTCTAATTATATATGAGAGCGTACTGTTAGCTTTTTGTTGTTCCTCTAAATGCACTTATGCGATTGAATGGGGAGGATAAAAATTCATCGTGACTGGAAAACTCCGTAGAAGATATATAAAATGAGAATCGTTCGTATAATAGTAAGCACCCATAAATTAAAAGAGAAACAACAAGCACCTAATACGAAAAGTGTAAAAATCTTCAACAGGATTAACGTGAAATAAATTATAATTAAAAGAGAAAAGAAAAAAGCAGCCTGATTGTTTTCTTCACGAGTATATATTTTTCGCTTTTATACATTTTCTTGATAAGGTTATAAATAATAGAAGATAAGGTTCCTTGTTATCTGTAATTATAACAATTTAACAAATTAATTGCAAATATTGCACGTATATTACAGAATTTATTTTAAATAAATGACAAGTTTTTAATAAATAGTGACACACGAGTCTCATAAATTCAGTATGTTAAATAATATTAATGTAAATGATATTAATAATATTAAATATTGTAGGATGCCAAAAACAGGTTTCATTTTGTCTTCAGCTTACAGAAATATCGTGTATGTGTTCCTTCTTGTATCGAAGGAAGATAAGATCAGCGCGAACGATTTGAGACACCGAAAACGAACAGAATAAAGTGAACAGAATAAAATGGACACCAAACGTGGAAACTGATTAAACGAGAGAAAATAATATTGAAAAAACGTAACTTTAGCACACGGAAAACACGCTTCCATTCGCCTCTCTCCGGTACCCGACGACTCACGTCCGTGCCGGGTCATAAACAATATGCACAAGGATTCTTCGAGGCTTCTCCGCTCAAGACTCTCCTTGTGTCACCGAGGGTCCTATTTTTATGCCCTCTTCCAAGCTCGATAACGTGCTTTTATCAATTGCTAGTTGGCTGATCCGATTCAGCCGATTCATGATCTGCCTCCGTGAAAATTATGTCACCGTGCCGATTCGCGATTCGCCCCTTGTGAGAATACGCTGATTTCGCTGACCTTATGACTGATTATGACCAACTGACTGTTATGAACGGAGGTATTGTTTTGTTGAAAAATCCAATTTCTTTCTTTATTTTCATTTATAAACGGTAACAAACGGTTGTTTAGTATTTCAGTCTATTCGTTACTTTTCATTTTTGTCGTCGGAAACGCTAGAGGTAGCATGTCCCGTAAGCAGAAAGCTCCCCAAACGATAAAACTACCACCATCAAACTTCCATCTTGAAAAATATCGAGGTTCCTTTTGGAAGTCTCTCCAGAACGAATGGTGACCATCGGGATTATCTAAATCAAACTTTTTTTCGTCAAAATCAATATCACTTATAAAGTAACTAAATACGTATGCAAAGGAATGTTTTTAATACCTAAAGTCTAAATTTTGTTACATTATTTCAACTGCGATCAATGTCGCGCAAACAAATTCTCGTCTAGTATCTTTATGCCGATTTAATAGTCGTATAACCTTAATCAAACTTTGTCTTCTTGTGTGAGAATTGCTTGTAATAATTCGACGTATTGGCGAACGATACACGTTTAATTGAAATTTCATAATTTGAATAATTATTGTACTAGAATTACTGCGCTAAGGCGTAAACATCGAGATCTTGGAGAAAGCTTCTCTTTAGCCCCTCTTGTTTTATTTTGCACATATTGATCGGGATTTTTAGAAAAATTCATCACAATACTATGAGAACGATTAAGTCTACGTGCATTTTCACGTATTTCACATTTCTTTCGTGGAAAGCTGGAATTCTACCTTTCTTGCTTATTTAAATAACTTTCATGTGGCATCATTAACCAAATTAATACTATCACACTTCAAACAACATTCAAACGCTTGGTTCTATAGTTACGAAACAGTAATGAATCAGTTTTCTGCAGTTAATTTTTTGTTTTAGAATAAACAATCCTAATAATTCGATTCTGTTGACCTGCGTTTCGCCCCCTGCGTAGACCGCGGAACTCAGCTAGCTTGTTTCCAAAAATAGCCTTCTATAAGGGTATTAGTCGATTTTCGATTTCTTCTAAAATACGACCCTGCATCGGTATTGGTCGGTTTTCGATTTGTTTTTTCTAAAAACAGCATCCCACAATATTATTAACATTATTATTAATATTAATATTGTAATAATCAATATTAATAATACTATTATAATAATTGCATTATTAGTATTATAATAATATTCAGAATATTAAATAAAAGGCGATATTAACCCTTTTAGTGCCGGACTTGTATGCTACACTTACGAAAAGTGCCAACGTCGATATATCGTTGCGTATGCGATGACGCCTTATTCTTCGCATTGCGAGAAAGCTCTATCTCTAAATAAATGTATAAAACATTATAAACGGTCTAATTTCATTGCAAAAGAATTAAAAAAATTGTTTTTGTGTTTAATTTTTTGTTATATTCTATGCTGGTTGGTGCCATGGAGTCATCCTTTCGTTCTCAGGACTGATTTTGGTTATTTTATTAAAAACGATCGAAGGTGTAATACTTACACTTCATACTACGTGACCTATACAAAACTGTGATCAAACGATGATTATTCTTATGTGTAAATATTGCTTGTAGAAAAGAAATTTGTTTCTATGTCTTTCACGTGTTTTATATGAATGTTATTCGTAAAGGGTTAAGGAACTGCTAGAATTTGTTTGACTGGTAAAAGTACATTCATTGCTTTTAGTATGTAAAGTATTTTCAAATAGATCGGACCTCAAATTTTCAATGTCATCATCATTTTATTAAATAATGTACTATATTTTTAATTTCAGTTTATAAGATATCGAGTAGTCTTGGCTGAAAAAATACTTTCCTCGTTAATGAAGACTCTTAATGGTAAATAACACACCCTTTATTAGCCAGGAATTAAACACGATCGAAGTATTCCAATATATGTTCAATATATATAGTCATTAATTTTCAAATATGCATACATATTGGCATTCTAGTTTGAATATGCAAGCGAATTGAAGTTTTCGTGCATAAATTACATTACAAATGTTGACTATGATGTAACAGACTATTCAAGCGAGAACACGTAAGTATATTTATATGAATGGATATATATATTTGAAGCTTGATGGAGTATATTTTCGTCATCGATTAACGACGAACAGTGGAAGCAGTTATCATTATTAAACTGACTCTGTTGGTGAAGGAAATATATCTTTAAATTAAACTTAATGTTAAATGAAGTTCGCATGATACAGTGATACCAAAAATGCAACATTTTCTTAAATGAAATGACGATGATTTTAAAAATTCGAAATCCATTTCATTCAAATATTTTGTATACCACAGAGAACATTCTTTACAATTTGTAATATTTAGTACCAACAGTTTCTCGATGCATAATTTTATGTAGGGAATATTTATTTGTATACAATTTGAATTATAGTAACTATTTTAAACGAAATTAATATTTCTATTAAAACGTTGTCATCGAATGACCATATTGAAAGTACATTGCAAAGTGAATTAATCTTTTGACACGTAATTTGATAGTTTCCTTGAAAAACGGTGTTCTCAGTTTTTAATCACCTACTAGTATTAGTGTGGCAATAAATTGAAATGGGTGTAGCGATCAAGTTCTCACCCTCGCTAATAGATGGATTCCTACGTGAAGGGGGTTCAAGGACTTTCTCACAAGTCCTCGGCGAAGCCTTGACTTCCCTTAAATAGAAATTCCTGTGATACCTAAGCATCCCTAGAAGCACTTAGGCGTACATCTGGACTTTAAATTAAATTTTACCAACCATGTCCAAACGTAGATCGAGAAAGCCCATAAGGCATATTCGGCCGTCACAAACGTCTATTTTATTCAAAATTACTAAGCACGGAAACAAAAATTATTTGCTACAAAACACTTGTAAAACCGATACTGACATACGGCTGCCCCGTATGGTCCAACGTAATGGTAAGTACGATAGAGAAACTGAGGATTTTCGAGAGAAAATTCCTCAGAGCTTGTCTAAGCAAATACCGGACTCCGGAGTCAAATTTCAGGAAATTAATTAGTAATCCCAAACTGTACGAACACGTGGAAATAGTTGAAATAGACTTGTTCATGCTCAAATCGATTCGTAATCATTCGACGAATATTAGAAATATAAAAAATAACAGCTTAATAAACAGCTCCGTATATTCTAATCTGCAATATTTTGAGAAAACCCGACGCACGGGATACACGCCACCAGAGGCTTCGTATATCTCGATGGTCAAGGGTACATTCAGAATAGCGAAAATATAACTTTGATCTATCAGGTCACTAGGAAACCAGGCAATACGGCAATTTTGTATAACACAGACGATATTCGCGACAATGCGAGCAAAATCAACATGAAATTATCAAAAATAAATCGGAACGATTCACACCGTGAAAACATAAAAAAATATTGGTGGTTCGATACGCGTTAAAAACAACTTGTATGTAATTGTTGAGAAACATTGTAAACAAGCATGTACCAATAAAAAAATTAAACTCGAAATCCTCTTTAGTACGGCGGCTAGTATCCCCGTCAGGGGGAGGACAAATTTTCGTTTTATTTCTCCTTTTATCTCTCCCACTTAATCATTTCCGCTTTGTTTTTCGTAATTTTCAGATTGCTCATACTTACTTAGTAATGTATAATATGATTTTTAAATAAATAGAAACATATATACCCCATCTACCTCCTCCACCCTCACCCTCCTCTCCTCCTATTTATTTATTTATTTATTTATTTTATTTATCTATTTATTTGTTTATTTATCTATTTTATTTATCTATATTTATTTATCCACCCCCTTTCCCGTTTAAAACCAAAAGCTGTATAGTTTTCGTGCCTTTTCTACACATAGGCAAACCCGCATGCTAATATAAGATAGTTCTTAAGTTCATATTACCCTATAGCGATAAGCGCGGTAGATTAAGTTTGATTCTAGATCGCGAGTGTTTCACGCTGGAGCCATGGATCTCATAGTCTAATTGTAAGTATTCATTTGTAACCCTTTTGTACGTTTTGATTCTTTTTTTATATGTATATTATTGTTTCTGGCTCATTAAACGTATGTTAAATTGGTAAATTGGCCTGCTAGAAGCAAGCCTTACTAATGAGTCCACTAGCAGGCCCGGGACGAAACGCATCCCTTCCTTTTCCCGTCGTCTTTCTACCTGCTACCCCATCAATAGTGTGGTATCGCAGGATGAGCGGGTTATCTAGAGTGCGTGAGAAAGGATGAATGATCGTGCGCTAGGATCGTGTGGACGGGATGTTTATGAATGTATCGAGTGGCTTTAGGAATGCGTTCGAGTGTTTGGGCTGAGTGACCCGCTGAGGGTAAGATTGCGAGGAGTGCGTGGGAAAGTATGATTGGAAAGAGAGAATAGGTATGAAAGAGGATAGAATGGATGATTTTAAATAGGGATGCAAGGGCGTGAGTGGGCACAGTGAGAGAGAGAGAGGGTGTGGAGTCGGTCGCGGTACGTGTAGTATACGTGTAGTAGGAGAGTTCAGAGAGAGAGTTGTGAAAAAAGGTGTATTAGTGTTGCGAAGAATAAACGTGTTGTTAGGATTAATAAATAGTTTTAGTATTATTCGTCGTGTTTCCCCACCCTATCTCTACAATAGCAACGACGACTACGAGGATATCACCAAGCCAGCACCACAGGAACAACCGCTCATCTTCAGGAACAAAGAAGACACTACCCTGCACTTCACAAAACCTCTCGCTTGAAGATAGAATATTGGGAGTGATGTATCTACCAAGGCCTAGATATTTCTATTCCTACATGGGATATCCTAAAATGTAAGCCTAACAAGGAGAGTGCAAGTCCATCGGCTCACAGACAGGGTTCAAATTTTGCAGCTTTATAGATCTCGCCATGCAGTTTAAGAAAATATATAATTATAGCGGCAATTACTCAATAGTTTTTGAGATATTTACGATTAAAGCTTCTAATTTTCGTAATTACAGATTTATTTCCATCATTTTACAAGTGCAGTCGCGGCCTAAAAGCAATAGATTAATATTCCTATGGTAATGGACCGTGGTTCGATTCTCGTCCCATAGATGGTAGTTTTATAATCTACTTTTAATTGCGTTCATTTTTCGTCAATGAAAAAATGTAAATAAAATTTCTTAATAAAATAATTTACTTGTTACGCTTTCTTATGCTAGTGTATAATTATTACGAAATAATAAGGATACTATGCAAGGAAAATACTTTTCTATAGCAATCTTATTTACTACAGGAAATACGAAACCTATCGCTCATATGAGTATTAATTATTAAATTAAATATCCTATAAGAATGTTGCCTATAATTCCAACTTTGCTGTGCAGCTATAAATTTTCATGAATTAATTACAAAAACTTGGCAATTTATTAATTTTCTAC
>NW_016909563.1:1490-2018 GCF_001483705.2 Eufriesea mexicana | reverse complement strand
ATATCTGTTTTTAAAAATTTAACCGATATACAATATTTACTTTCTAAATTTCTATATTAATGTATCAAATAATTTCTAATTTGAATTACAATAATAAATAATAAATTTTAATAAATTTGATTTTATAATTGACGAGATTTAATTGGAATGGTTAATGCTGGAGAGATGACAATGGTTCCCAATTCATCTTTACTCTTAGTCTTACACGACAATTGCAGAATAGACATACAATCTTTGGTGAAGCTACTGGAGAATCTATATATAGTATGCTTAAACTCAAAGAAGTACTTGTAGATGAGGTAAATTTAATGTTTGCAAGAATATATATCAAGCATTGATATAAATATAATATTTCCTCTGTTTTGTAGAATGATAAACCACTTTATCCTCCAAGATTGATAAAACCTATAATATTGAAAAATCCATTTTTTGATATTATACCAAGAATAATAGGTACAGGAAAGTGAAGAAGTAAAGGACAGTTTAAAAACTAAAACAGCAGCAGAATTATTCTTTGCAATGTAAGAT
>NW_016909563.1:0-879 GCF_001483705.2 Eufriesea mexicana | reverse complement strand
ATATATCAAGCATTGATATAAATATAATATTTCCTCTGTTTTGTAGAATGATAAACCACTTTATCCTCCAAGATTGATAAAACCTATAATATTGAACAATCCATTTTTTAATATTATACCAAGAATAATAGGTACAGGAAAGTGAAGAAGTAAAGGACAGTTTAAAAACTAAAACAGCAGCAGAATTATTCTTTGCAATGTAAGATCTTGTTACAGAGGTTTCAATCTTTTATCATTTGGGGAAGAAGCAGAGGAAGATGAAAAAGAATATGTGATATTCTTGTGGTAACTCATGATCATTTAACTGATCCTTAATTAAGCTCACAACCAGCTGTTGAACCACCTGGACTTGCAAATAAAGAAAGGAAGTAAGACCACAGTAGTAGCGATTGGGAAAATGACGACGAAGTAAAAATTCAAGAAGAATTAGAAGTTGTAAAGAAAGAGAAAAAGTTAGTTTATTGTTTACGTTATAACTATGTTACAGAAAGTAGGAATTTTTATTGACTGTCTCTTATATTTATATTTTCAGAGCAATGAAGGAAAGGATAGATTCTAATGTCTATATGTCATTATTTATTATGTCGTTAACAATTAACATGTATATGTGAAACTTTCAAAGTGAATAAAAAGTACTTTAGCATATAACCATGGCAGTTTCATTTTCTTTTTACCAAGAACAAAACCTCGCATCTTCATCTGTGATTTCATGATCAACGGGCTATTAAAAGAGTAAAAAAAACGAAGAAAATTGTGTTATACTTATTTATGTCCTTTTATTGTTTTGTTTCTCCCGCGCAATGGGTCACGCGGTTGATAATTCGGCAGTTTCGATCAGCGCCATCTATGATTTGGGCTCAAAAAGCAAGAAAGTGATAG
>NW_016909562.1:0-205 GCF_001483705.2 Eufriesea mexicana | reverse complement strand
GAGGAAGAATTTCATTGGCGTGCTATAGCCATTGCAATTCTATAGAATCTGCCTGGAAAATTCGATTTTATTAATATTTTCGACAAATATCGTCGTAATGTAACTTTCTTGCATAAATACGGAGGAAAGATTCTATTGGCTCGCTATAGCCATTGCAGTGCTATAGAATGTGCCCCGAAAATTCAATTTTATTGACATTTTCGAC
>NW_016909561.1:0-259 GCF_001483705.2 Eufriesea mexicana | reverse complement strand
CAGATTATAGATTTTGAATAGACCTATTCTCTGCAGGTAGATTGCTGTAATTTCCATCGGATTGAAGGCGATAGGGCATGTATTCACCGAGCAATAACAGATTATAAGCCTTGAATAGGCCTATCCTCTGGCAAGTAGACGGCTGTACTTGCCATTGGATTGAAGACGTTACGCGACCTATTCACCAAGCTATAACGGGTTATAGATTTTGAATAGACCTATTCTCTGGCAAGTAGATGGCTGTACTTGCCATTGGATT
>NW_016909560.1:123448-141038 GCF_001483705.2 Eufriesea mexicana | reverse complement strand
AAGCAGAATGTACTAGAGCACAGCAGTGCGCAGGAATCAACCGCATTGCAGTGAATATCACAATAGTCGAAGATACCGTAACCTAACCTGACCCAACCTAACCTAAGGTATCGTAGCATTACTCAACGCAATGTGCTGCCACCACTGCTCCTTGCCTCCCCAGAGACAAGCAGAAAGTGGTACATCATGGCAGATCTCAGGAATACACCGAAAAACAGTGTATAGCACAAAAGCAGAAGCTACACTAACCAAACATAGCCTAACAGCACCTACCCAATCGTAACGTAACTCGACCTCACGTACCGCGGCCACTACTCCTGGCATCCCTACAGCCTAGTAGAATATAGTAGAGCACAGCAGAGCACGGAAATCCACCGAACAACAGCGAATAGCACGAAAGACCAAGCTATTCTGTCCAATCTTAGCCTAACCTAACCGATCAGAACTTAAAGTAACTCAACATAACGTGCCGCGACGATGACGTGCCCAGGGACGAGCAGATTAGGGTAGAGCTATGTAGAATACGGACATCTACCGTACAGCAGTGTAAAGCAACAAAAGACGTGGATAACCTAACCTAACCTGGCATAACGTAGCCAAACCAAACGTAGCGTAGCTTAACATATCCAGCCGCGACAGCTATTCATGGCCGCCGTTGAGACGAGCAGAAAATACTCGAGCACATTAGGGCGCTGGAATCCACCGAATTGCAGTGTATGGCACAAAAGTCTAGGATATCCTTTTTTTCACGAGGAGGACATGTTCCAAAGATACCCGGCCACCATAGGGGAGGGGGCGGGGTTATATGGGATTTTTAGCCACTAAAACCCCCACGATGGCCAGCGATTCGCATTTCGGTGCGCCCTGGATTTCGCGGCGACGCAATTGCCAGGACGCCCCCGCGAGTCAACCGTAGTACCCTCCCGGCGCGACGGGAAATCGCACCCGAAACGATCATGTATATGCGCGCGCGGCGGGTCGATTACAGGCACACACACACACACACACACACACACACACACACACACAAAACACGCATACCACAGCACCGCAACCCACGCGCACCCTGCGGACGCCGCACGACAACCACGCGAGGCCGCGCGCCCGGAACATGGTCCTTCGAACTGACGGGCCCCCACACGCCAGCTCGTGGTCATCCTGACCTAGGTTACAACGGGAGAGAGGGACGGTCTCCCTGGCCGTAGGTACATGGTCGCTCACGAAGGAGGAGGCCTAACGCGTTAACACATCCGGCAGTGTGCGCGCCGCCATGCGCAGCAGCGCTTGCAGCCTCCGCTGCCCTACGCGCGAGGGGCACGCGCTGCGCACGCGGGCTCTGTCCGCGGCCTCCTTCTGTAACATAACCGCCCTCGCAGAAGGAGGCCACCGCGCGCCATGAACCTAATCCCACCGTCATCCGCTCCACGACGACGGAGAGTGAAAGGTTCCGACCCACCACGCGACAAAGTACCCGACCCTCGCGAGACCACGCCGGACAATCCTCCAGCGTGTGCTGCGCCGTGACCCGCCCTTCCCTGCAGCGATGTCAACGCGTCTCACGTTTCCGCCCGGTACGCCACAGGTACTCCCCGAAGCACCCGCGCCTGGTTAGCACCTGTGTCAGGCGGAAAGTGTGCCGGCTGCCGCTGCGCCCCCATGCATCCAGCACGGGGACCACAGCCTCGACCGCCAGTTGCAGCTGGCTGCTCGGTTTCCTCAGCCGAACTCGACAGGCGGTCATCGCGTGCTGTCGGACACGTCGTCTCATGGAAACGGCCCCATCTTCAGGAGCACCGCCGCCGTCAGCGTATAGGAGTCCGTAGATACGGGCCTCCCCCGCCGCTTGCAGTTCGAACGACGGGACACCCGCCAGGACCATCGCCGCCTCGTGGGATATCGTGCAGTACCCGCGCACGACCCTGATCACCATCCTGCGCGAGGCACGCCGGAGAATCGCCAGACTGCGCGGACTAGCGACCAGGTCGTTCGCCCAGATCGGAGCTCCGTAAAGTGCCACCGTGCGAACGACTCCCGTACAGAGGCGGCGTACTCACCAGTCTTGCCCACCCAGGTTGGGTAGCAGGCGACACGGCGCCCCCGCCATTCCTTCCAGGCGTGGTTCCAGCGCAAGGAAATGCTCGTCGATCTTTCAGTGGCTATCGAGGAGGAGTCCGAGATACTTCATCCGGTCCCGTACCTCGACCACGACGTTCCCAACGCGCATCAGGGACTTGGGCGGCTTCCCGTGGTGCCGATGGCTAAACCACATTGCCTCGGTCTTCTCGGGGGAGATACACAACTCCAGCCACTGGATGCTATTCGCGACGAGGGCCACGCCGCTTTCCGCGTGCTGCGTGGCCTCCTGCCAACTCAACCCGGCGACCATCACCAGCGTGTCGTCCGCGTAACACGTAAGGCGCAGGCCGCCGGGAAGGGGGTGCGCAACATGGCGTCGTACGCGAGGTCCCAGACGATCGGCCCGAGCACCGATCCCTGTGGTACTCCGCAGTTCGTCGCCCGCACGACGGTCGGGTATCGTACGGGATACTCGATCGAGCGCTCCACCAAGTAGTCGCCGATCACCGCCGTCATGTATTGGGGAACCCTGAGGTACAACAGGGCACACCGGATGGCGGCCCAGGGCAGGGCGTTGAAGGCGTTGGCGATATCCACGAAGACCACCAGCACCAACCTGCCCGGTAAACGGTAGCCACCGACAGGGTACGAACGCGCTTAATCGCGTCGAATGTCGACCGACCCTGCCGGAATCCGAACTGGCAGACGCTGAGATCGGGAACCACGTCCGTTAAATGCTCTCGGATGCGGGAAGCCAGAACTCGCTCGAAGAGCTTGCCCGTGCAGGAATGTCGGCCTGTAAGCCTTCGGGGAGTCCGGCGGCTTCCCAGGTTTCGGGACAATCACGTCCCTCTCTCCTTTCCAACATGACGAAAAGCGACCGATCCTGAGGCAGCTGTCGAGCTGCCGTCGCACACCGTCGCCGCACGCTTCCAGTGCCAGTGCAAAGGCTCGGCCTGGGATGCCGTCCGGCAAGGGGGCGGAGCTCCTCGCCCCCATCCTAGCGACCGCACGGCCCAACACCTCGCGCGAGCTCCCCAGATCGTCGGAACATCCGACGAGTTCCGATCGCACTGCAACGGGTTGCACCCCCTCCTCCGACAGCACCGGGAAGAGGGTGAGGATCACCGGTCGCAGGAGCTCGGGGTCCATACGCTCGGTCACGGTGGGCGCCCATTACCTTAACTTCCCCATTACTAATTTATAGGGGCGACCCTACGGATCGCTTTCGGGCGTTGCGTGGAGTTCGTCCCATTGCCGGAATTTGGCTCTGCGCACCACCCTCCGGACTTGCGTCGATTCGGAAACTGAATTCCGCGAGGGCAGCCTGCATACAGGACTAGGGCGCCGGAGCCGCTGCTCCGGCGTCCGCGGACGCACGCACACTTCGAGCGGGCGCCGTGTCGTAGATTACCCGCCTACGCTCCAGAGCCAGCTCCGCACGCACGGAGGCAGTCACCGCCTACTGGGAGGCATCGTTCTCCCGCAAGTCGGCTATCACCGCCTGCTGGGAGACATCCTTTTCCGTAGACCCTCGATCTCCGCCTTCAGCACGCGGAGCCTCTCCGACATCGTCTCCTGGGCACAGCTGGCTGTCACTTGGAGACCCATCTCTCAGCCGGCCGAGTCCACCACACGGGCGCACATACTGGCGATCGCATGGGCCCTGCAGGTTTTTACTCTTGTCTGTCGTCGTTTCAATCCTCGCGCAATTCTCGGATAAAACGGCAGAGAGTTCCACAACAGACGGCGGACGGTGCACACTTGCGAGCTCCTCTCGTGTGGGGAGGTTCGCCTTCGCCCGGCAAATGCTCTTAGGTTTTGTTGCGTGTTCAATATCCTCCTAACCTTCGAATGGGTCATATTGCCGCACCACGGCCCTCCGCGGGCGCTTCGCCGTCTTCGCGGGGGAGTCCCACGAAGACGACTCTTCGCCGTCACCCGTGCCGCTGACGGCACCAGCGAAGGAGGAGCACTCCACCTCGATGTCCGCCGGCAGCGCCTTACGGAATGTGGTGCTACGAGTCACGCGCCTCGTAGCACCTGCAGCAAGCTCCACTGGTGCCGCGTCGACACCACCAGCTATGACCGTACCTTCCATCACTGTTACATTGTTATGCTTCCGCGGGATGGTTGTCACTGCACGGGTTGCGAGCCCCCGCTCCGCCGCTTGCATTGTGCCGTGATCCTCGGCGCAGGTATGCTTCGCTGGGCAGACGCGCGGCTCCGCGGCAGACAATGGGCACCGTCCATCGCCTACCTGCGCCGTAGCGGCGTCCAAAACTTCTTCGAAGCCAGGAAAAGAAAAAAAAAAGAAGTTTCCAGACATATTCAATTTTTATCGGCACCACGACGCACTCCGCGACGCGAGTCCTCGGCCACGTGCACCCACCCAACACACGCACAGAGTGGCACGAAGACACGCGCCAGAAAACGCATTTCTCCGCAGAAAATACCTTCCAATCGTAGGAGCGTCGTGAACACGTCCGTCTCGCTCGACATTCAGCCTACCCGTGCCTAGCATTGCTTAACCAATCCTAACCAAACGTTACCGAACTCAACCTATTGTGCCGAGACCACTATAGGTGCCCTCCACAGAGCCAGGCAGAAAATGTTAAAGCACAGTAGAACGCAGAAATTCACCGAACAGCAGTGTATAGCACGTGATTCAAAGCGGTACTAATCTAACAAAGCCTAACCTACCATAACGGAACGTATCAGAACTCAGCCTATCCTGCATAGGCCACTATTTCAGTCCTCCCCAGCGCCAAGCAGAGCATATTAGAGGGCAGTAGAGCTCAGAGCACCACAGAGTCGCATTTTATGGCAGAATTGTCGAAGGCATCCGGGCCTAACCCATACCACCATAACATATCCAAACGTAGCCCAACACTTCACAACGCGCAGTGACCACTGTTGCTGACCTACGTAGGGCAAAGCAGAAAATGGTAAAGCACAGTATATCGCAGAAGTCCATAGGATCGCAGCGTATAGCAGAAGAGCCAGAGCCTTCCAGGCCTAACTGAAACTAACATAACATAGCCAAACGCAGCCTAAACAAGCATAACGCGTCGTGACCACTACTGCTGGCCTCCCTGGAGTCAAGCGGAATGAGGTAGAGCACAGTAGAGCGTAGAAATTCTCCGCATTGCAGTGTATAACACAAAGGACGAATCTGTCCAATCCTAACCTAACCAAACGTAATATAGCCATCGTAACATAACCCAAGCAAAGGTGCCGTGAACATTATCGCTGGCCTATCTAGGGTCGAGCAGAGTATATTAGAGCAACGTAGAACGCATAAATCATCCCTACAGCATTGTACACACCAAAGTCAAAGCTGTCCTCTTCTAACCTAACCAAACTTAATGCAACCAGACGTAACGCCACCATACCTATAGTGCCGTGGACCCTATTGCTGGCCTCCGCAGAGCCAAGCAGTATATACTCGTGCAGAGTGGAGCCGAGATATCCACCGAATATCAGTGTATAGCACAAATGTCAAAGATGTCCTTACATAAACAGACCAAACCTAACCAAGCCAAGCGTAGCCTAAACAAACCTAACGAGTCGTGTCCACTAATGTTAACCTCAACAGAGCCAAGCGGAACATATTAAAGCACAGTAGGGCGCAGAAATCCTCCGTAGAGCAGTGTACAGCACAAAATTCATAGACATGCTGGCGCGACCACTATTGCTGGCATCCCCAGCGCCCAGCAGGGTACAGTAGAGCAATGTAGAGCACAGAAATCCATCTAACAGTTGTTTATAGCACAAAAGCCAAAGCTATCCTACCCCAACATAATCAAACGTAATATAACCAACGTAACATAACCCAAGCATAGGTGACGTGAACATTATTGCTGTCTGTCCCATAGTCGAGCAGAGTACTCTAGAGCAATGTAGAGCGCAGTTATCCACCGAGTAGCATTGTGTGGCACCAAAGTCTTAACTATCCTATCCTAACCTAACCAAACGTGACATAACATAACCCAACGTATCTCAACCTAACGTGCCGGGACCACTATTGCTGGCCAATCCAGGTGCAAGGAGAACATGCCAGAGCTCAGTACCGCGTAGAAATCCTCCACACTGCAGCGTACAGCACGATAGTCAAGTGTATATCCTAACCTAACCAGAGATAGCATAACCTTACCGACAGTAGCTTAACTCACTGCAATGTTCAGCGACCGCCATTGCTAGCCTCCGCGGAGCCAAGCAGGATATTGTGGAGCTCAGTAGACCGCCGGAATCCACCGAATAACAGTGGATGAAGCGAAAATCAAAGCGACCCTGCCCAAATTTCACCAAACCTAACCTAACCAAACGTAACCCAACCCAACCTAACGTGCCTCGACCGCTATTTCTGGTATCCCCACAGCTGTGCGGAGTGTAGTAGAGCATCGAAGAGCGCAGGGTACAACCGAATATCATTGTATAGTCTAAAATTCAATGCTATCCTGTCCTGGCCTATTCAAACGTGGCATAACCGAACGTTACATAACACAACCTAACGTGCCGAAACCATCATTGCTGTCCTCCCCGAAGCCAAGCAGAACATAGTAGAGCACATTAGAGCGTAGACTGCCACTGAGAGATAGTGTACAACACGAAAGTCAAACATACACTAACCTAACTTCACCCAACCTGACATAACCAATCGTACCAGGTGCAATCTTACTTGCCACGAACACTATTGCCCTCATCCCCAGAGTTGAGCAGAGTGTAGTAGAGCAACATAGGGCGCAGCAATCAACCGAATAGCAGTTCACACCACAATAGTCGAAGCCTTCATCTTCTAACCTAACGAATCGTAGCATGGACAAACGTAACACAATTAAACCTAACGTGCAGCGACATCTATTGCTGACCTACCCAGAGCCAAGCAGAGCACATCAGCCCAGTGCAGAGCGCAGAAATCATCCGAAAACCAGAGAATAGCACAAAATTCAATGCAATACTCTCCTAACAAAGCCAATCGCAACATAATCAACTGCAACCATATAGACCACAAAATGCCGCGACCACCATTGCTGTCACCACCTGAGCCAAGCAGAATATGTTAGGGAAGGGTAGAGCGCAGAAATCCATAGAGTCGCAGCGTACAGCAGAAAAGTCGAAGCTATCCAAACCTGACCCATACCAACATAACATAACCAAACGTAGCCTAACACGACACAATTCGACGCGACGACGGTTGCTGGTCTACATAGGACCAAGCAAAGTATGGTAGAGCACAGTAGAGCACAGAGGTACATAAGATCGGCGTGTATAGCAAAGAGTCGAAAGTAACCGACCCGAGCCCAAACTAACGTAATCTAGCCAAACGTAACCCAACTCAGCATATCGTGCCGATCCTACTACTACTGGCCTCCACAGAGCCAAGCAGAATATACGAGAGCACAGTAGATAGCAGAAACCAACCGAAAAACAGCGTGCAGCACAGAAGTAGAAGCAACACTTACAGAACGTATCCTATCCTATCATAACCCAACGTAAGATGACATAACATAACGTGTCGAGAACATTATTGCTGCCCAGCCCAGAGGCAAGCAGAAATCATTAGAGCCTGATAGAGCGCAGACATCAGCCGAAAAGCAGTGTACAGCACGATAGTCAGAGTTACCCTATCCTAACCTAACCAAACGTAACGCAACCAACCGCAACACAGCCCAACCTTACGTGACGAGACATCTATTCCTGCCCTCCCCAAGGCCAAGCAGAACATATTAGAGGAGAGCAGAGCGCAAAATTCCACCGAATCGCAGCGTACAGCACGAAAGTAAAGGCTAACGTATACTAACCTATCCAAACGTAACATAGCCGAAAGTACTCGAACTGAAACTGACATGCCGGCGACAATATTTCTGGTCTCACCGGAGCCGAGCAGAACATGCTACAGCACAGCAGGGCGCTGAAATCAAACGAATAGCTGCATATAGCACAAAGGTCCAAGCTATGCTTTCCTAACCTAACCAATCGTACAATAGCCAAACGTAACCTAGCACTACCTAACATGCCGCGACCACTACTGCAGGCCTCGCCAGAGCCGAGCAGGACAGAGTAGAGTAGAGTAGAGCGCAGAAATCAATAGGGTCGCATTGTGTAGCAGAATAGTCGAAGACATCCTGTCTCATAACACAAACTAGCATAACCTGACCCAACGCTGCCTGGCTCTACATAACATGCCGCGACCACTATTGCTACCCTCCACACAGCAAGGCAGGACGTAAGAGAGGAGAGTAGAGCGCAGAAGACCATTGAATCGCACTGTATAGCAGAAATGTCAAAGCTAAACTATCCAAACATATCCAAGCGTAACACAATCGAGCGCAATCTATCTCAGACTAACGTGTCGAGACCACAATTTCCGGCCTTCACAGAGTCAGGCGGAGCATATTGCAGAAGAGTAGAGCGCAGAAATCAGATGGATCGCAGTGTATCGCGGAAAAGTCGGAAATAACCAATCCTAACCAAAGCTATCGTAACATAACCGAACGTACCCTATCTGAAGCTAATGTGCCGAGACAACTGTTACTGGCCTCGCTACATTCAAGCAGAACATAGTGGAGCAGAGCCAATAGCAGAAATCCAACGAATAACAGTCTTTGCCAAGGAAGCCAGAGCTATTCAAACCTAACCCAATCTAGCATAACCCAACCAAAAGCTGTATAGCTCAACGTAACGTGCCGAGACCACTATTTCTGGCCTCCTCAGAGCCAATCAGAGCATATTAGAGCACAGCAGAGCGCAGAAATGCAGCAAGTTGCAGTTCATAGCATAAAAGTCAAACATACCATCTCCTACCCTATCCAAGCGTAACATAACTAGATATAGCGTAGCTCAACCTAACGAGCCGAGACCACTATTACTGGCATACCCAGATTCAAGCAGATAATATTAGGGCAATGTAGAGCGTTCAAATCCACCGAATAGCTGTGTACAGCACAAAACTCGATGCTATCCTGTCCAAACCTAACCAAGCGTGATATAACCGAACTTGACGTAACAAAATCCGGGATGCCACGACCAATATTGCTGGCCTTACGAGACCCAAGTAAAGTGTTGCGGTGAAATGTAGAGCGCAGAAATCCACAGAAGTGCAGAGTATGGCACAAAAGTCTACTCTATCATATCCTAACGAAACCAATCGTAACTCAACCCAACACAACCTAACTCAGCCTACCACGCCTAGGGCACTAATTCTGGCCTCCCAAAAGCCGAGCAGAATGTGCTAGACCACAGTGGAGCGCAGAAGTCCACCGAATAGAAGTGTATAGCACACAGGTCAATGCTATCCCCTCCTAACCTAACCATACGTAACATAGCCATACGCAACGTATCTCAGACTAAAGGGCCGAGACCACTACAGCTGGACTCCGCACAGCCAAGCAGTGCATACAAGTGCACAGTAGAGCGCAGAAATCCGTCGAATATCATAGTATAACACAAAAGTCAAAGCTATCCTATACCAACCAGCCAATCGCATCATAGCCGAATATAACCTTGTTATACCTACGTGCTGCGACCACTATTGCTGCCCTCCCGGAGCCGAGCAGAGCAGAAGAGGTTATAGCAGTGCTCAGAATTTCATAGAATCGCAGTGTATAGCGGAAGAGTCAAGGCTACCCGAAACTAACCAAAACAAACACAACATAACCGAACGTAGTCTAACTCAATATAACGTGCCGCGACCACTATTGCTGGCCCCACCAGGGTCAAGCAGAATATAATAGAGCACAGTAGAGCGCAGAAATTCAGCGCATTGCAGCTTATAGCACAAAAGTCGAAGACATCCTAATATAACCTCGCCCAACCGATCCTAACCTGACATAGCCTATCTCATCATAAGGAGCCGAGACCACAACTGCTGGCTTCCCCAGATCCAAGCAGGCCACCCTAGCGCACAGTAGAGCGCAGCAATGCTACTAACAGCAGTGTGTGTCAAAGAAGTCAAAGCTGTCCTACCCTAACTTAGGATAGGGAGGCCAGCAGTGGTGTACGGGGCACGGTAGTCTTAGTTAGGTTACGCTTGGCTATACAACGATTGATTAGGTTTGGGTAGATTAGCTTTGACTTCTGCGCTATGCATTACTATTCGGTGGACTTCTGCGCTCTACTCTGCTCTAGTGCATTCTGCTTCGCTCTGTGCCTGGCAGCAGTAGTGGTCCTAGCACGTTTGGATGCTTTAAGTTGCATACGTTTACGCTACCTTAGTTAAGGTTAGGACGGGATAGCTTTCACTCTTTTGCTACACACTGATTTACGACGTGTTTCTGTGATCGACTCTTCCCTGATATGCTCTGCTTTGCTTTGGGGTGCCATAAATCGTGGCCGAGGCGCGCTAAATTGATTTGTTAGCATTGTTTTTGTTACGTTTGGTCAGATTAGGAGAGGACAGCTTTGACGTATGTGCTATATGCTGCTATTTTGAGGATACCAGCCCTCTAACATGCTGTACCATATTCTACTTGTCCCAGGGCAGGCCAGCAGTAGTGGTCTCTGCACGTTAAGTCGAGCTACGTTACGTTGGGCTATGTTACGTTTGGCTATGCTATGACAGCATAGCTCTGACTGTTGTGCTACGCAGTGCTATTCGGCGGATATCTGCGCCCTACTGTGCTCTGTTATGTTCAGATTTTCAATGGGGAGGGTAGCAATAATGGTCTCGGCACGTTAGGTTCTGTTATGTTACGTTCGGTCTTGTTACGTTTGGTTTGGTTAGCATAGGATAGCTTTGACTTTTGTGCGATACACAGCTACTCGATGGGTTTCTGCGCTGTACATTGCTATACTTCCCTCTGCCGAGCTCTGAGGACGCCTGGAATGATTGTCGTGTCACGCTTGGCAGTGTTTTGTTACGTTTGGTTATGTTAGGGTTGGACAAATATGGTTAGGATAGCCTTCGCTTTTGTGCTACACACAGACTTTCGGTGGACTTCTGCAACCTACTGTGCTCTAGGACGTATTGCTTCGCACTGGCGAGGCCAGCGACGATGGTCTCGGCACGTCAGGTTCAGCTATTTTACCTTTGGTTGTGGTGCATCTGGCTAGATTAGTATAGGAAATCTCTGGCTTTCGTGCTATACACTCCTATTCGGTGATTTTCCACGCTCCACATTGCTCTACAAATCACGGCCCGGCTCTTGGGTGGCCAGCATATCTGGTCGTGGCACGCATGATTGAGTTATGTCACATTCGGTTATATTTGGTTAGGCTAAGTTTGGTTAGTGCAGCTTTGACTTTCGTGCTATACGCTGTTATTCGGTGAAAATCCTGCCCTCTCCATTGCTTTACTGTACTCTGCTCGTCTCTGTGGAGGCCAGCAATAGCGGTCGTGGCACTATATGTTGAGATATGTTACGTTTGGCTATGTGAATATTTGTTTAGTTAGGGCAGTATAGCTTTGACTTTTCTGCTATACACAGCTATACGGTTCATTTCTGCAATCTAATGTGCTCTAGTATGATCTGCTTGGCTCTGGGGAGGCCAGCAATAGAGGTCTCAGCAAGATAGGTGGAGGCATGTTACCTTTGTTGTAACATGTTGGGCTATGTTACGTTGGGTTAAGCTACGATTGCAGCATCTCTTGTGTTGCACATTACTGTTCTATGGTTTGCCGCTTTCCACGGAGCTCCTTCCTATTCTGCCTGTCCCTGGGGACGCCAGCAATAGATGACGTAGCACATTATGTTGAGATACTTTATGTTCGGTTAGGCTATGTCAGTATAGTTTTGGTTAGTATAGCTTTCACTTTTGTGCTACACGCTGCTATTCGGTTGATTTCTGCGCTCCACATTGCAATAGTATATTCTGCTGTGCTCCGGGGTAGCCAGAAATAGTGGTCGCGGCACGTTAGGCTGAGTTATGTTACGTCCGGACGTGTCAAGATAAGAAAGGCTTGGTTAGGACGGATATGACTTTTGCGCTATATACCGTTGTTGTATAGATTTCTGCGCTCTACTGTTTTCTACCGTATTCAGCATGTCTTCGGGGACGCCAGCAATAATGGTCGAAGTACGCTGTGTTGTGTTATGCTACGATCGGATTGGATAGGTTTGTTTGTCTGAGGTTACGGTAGCTTCGACTTTTCCTGTATACAATGCATTTCTATGGGTTTCTGCGGCATGTTCTTCATTAGCATGTTCTTCTTAGCTACGGGGTGGACAGAAATTGTGGTCGCGACGAGTTAGGTTGCGATACGTTACGTTTTGTTAGGTTAGGGTAGCTTCGACCTTTGTGCCCTAAAAAGATATTCTAAGGATTTCTACGCTCCACTCTCCTGTAATATGTTCTGCCAGGCTCTTGGATAGTTTGGGTTTGGCTAGTATGACTTCGACTTCTCCGGAATACTCTGCTATTCTATGGATTCCAGCGCTCTGCTCTCCTATAGTATGTTCTGCCTGGTTCTGGGGAGGCCAACAATAGTGGCCGTTGTGCGTTATGTTGGGTTGTGTTACTTCTTGGCCAGGTTCGGTATATGTTGTGTTAGGCTAGGATAGCTTTGACGTGTGTTCGCTGCGCTGCTATTCTATGGACTTTTGCGCTCTACTCTCCTCTAATATGTTCTGCTTGCCTCTGGGGATGCCATAAATGGAGGTTGTGCTACGTTAGGTTGAGTTATGTTACGTTCGGTTACACTAGGTTAGGATATGTTTGCTAAGGGTAGCTTTGGCTTTTGTGTTATACGCTGTGTTTTTGAGGTTCCTGCGCTCTGCGTTGCCCTAGCATACTCTGCTTCGCCCCGGGGAGGGTAGCAGCTGTAGTTTCGGCACGTTATGTCGAGTTGGGTTGCGTTCGGTTAGGTTAGGTTAGTTTGGGTGGGTGTGTATAGCTTCGGCATTTCCGCTGTACGCTGCTAGTCTATGGACTTATGCGCCCCGCTCCTATGTAATATCTTCTGCTTGGCTATTGGGAGGCCAGTAATGGTGGTCGCGGCTCGTTAACTTGAGCTATGTTACGCTTGGCTAGTTTGGGTTGGTTTGGGTTAGGTTAGGATAGCTATGACTTTTCAGCTATACACTGCTAATCTATGGATTTCTATGCTCTACTCTCCTCTAGCACGTTCTGCGTGCCTCCGGGGACGCCAGCAATAGCGGCCGCGGCGCGTTATGTTGAGTTACGTTACATTCGGTCAGCTCAGGTTTATTTGGGTTACGTTAGGGTAGCGTTGGCTCTTCTGCAATACACTGCTATCGTATGGATTCCTGCACTCAGCTTTCCTCTAATATGCTCTGCTTGGCCCTGGGCAGGCCACCATTATCGGTCGCTATACGTTAGGTTGAGTTATGTTACTTTAGGTTAGGTTAGGTTAGAATTCGTCTGCTCGGGATAGCTCTGGCTTTGGCGCTACACGCTGCTAGTCGACCGATTTACGCGCTCTACACTGGTGTATCATATGCTTCTTCGCGACCAACTAATCTCAAACAGTAGTCTCGGCATGGTATGCGGAGTTAGGTTGCGTTCGGTTAGGTTTGGTTGGTTCTGGTGTGTGTGGATAGCGTCGGCTCTTCTGCTACACACTGCTAGTCTGTGGACTTCAGCGTTCCGTTCTCATCTAATATGTTCCGCTAGGCTCTTGGGAGGCGAGTAATAGTAGTCGTGGCCGATTAGTTTTTGATAGGTTACGTTGCAATAAGTTAGGTTTGGCTGGATAATGTTAGGGTGGTTTTGACTTTTGTGCTACAGACTGCTGTTCTATGGATTTCTGCGCTCTTCAGTGCTCTTCCATGTTCTGCATGCCTCTTGGGACGCCAGCAACATAGGTCGCGTCATGTTATGTTGGGTCATGTCACGTTCGGCTCTGTTAAGTTGGGATATGTTTGGTTAGGATATCCTTGAACCTTGCGCTATACACTGCTATTCTGTGGATTCCTGCGCTCCACTTGGCTATGCCGTATTCTGCATGTCTGTGAGGAAGCCAGCAATAGCGGTCGCGGCACGATGGGCTGCGTCACGTTATGTTTGGTTAGGTCAGGATAGGATAGGCTTCGGTATCGTAGCTTCGACCTTTGTGCTATATACAGATATTCGTTCGATTCCTGCGCTCTGCGTTCCTCTAGTATATTCTGCTTGCCTCTGGGAGCGCCAGGAGTAGTAGTCGCGTCACGTTAGGTTTAGCTATGCTACGTTTGGTTAAGTTAGGTTATGATATGTTCGCCAATGGTAGCTTTGGCTTCTGTGCTATACGCTGCTATTCGGTCGATTTCTGCGCCCTTCATTGCTCTAGCTTATTCTGCTTCACGCGTGGAGGCCAGCAACGGTGGTCTCGGCAAGTTAGTTCGATATAGGTTGCGTCCGATTAGGTTGGGTTGGTTCGGGAGTGTGTCGATAATTTCGGCACTTCCGCTATACACAACTAGCCTAAGGACTTCTGCGATCCGCTCACTTCTAATATTTCCTGCGTGGCACTTTGGAGGCCAGAAATTGTGGTCTCGGTACGTTTGGTTGAGTTAAGTTGCGTTCGATTATGTAAGGGTATTTACGACTTTTGTGTTATACACTGCGTGTCCGTGGATTTCTGCGATACGCTGCCCTCTAATAGGTGCAGCTTGTCTATGAGGAGGCCATCAGTAGTGGTCGCGGCACCATACAGTGTGGTATAGCGTTTGGCTAGGTATAGTTAGGAAAGGTTAGGTCAGGATGACTTCCGCATTTGTGCTTTACACTGCAAGGCGTTGAATTTCTGCGCTCTACTATGCTTTAGTATACTCTGCTTCGCTATGTGGGTGCCAGCAATAGTGGTCTCGGCAAGTTGCGTTGAGTTTTGTTACATTTAGTGAAGTTAAGTTTGAATTGCATAGTACACGGCAGCTTCGACTTTTGCGTTCTACACTGATATTCGGAGGATTTCTGTGCTCTACATGGCTCTACTCTATTCTGCTCGACTCAATGGACGCCAGCAATTGTAGTCGTGGCACGTGGGTTTGTGATAGGTTAAGTTTGGTTAGGACATCTTTGACTTTCCTTCTCTAGACCGTTATTCGGTGGATATCTGCGCTCCACTCTCATCCATCATGAAGGGCTTGGCTCTGGGGTGGCCAGCAATTGTTATCGCGGCACGATAGGTTTAGTCAGGATACGTCTCGCTATTTTGCGAACGGTTAGGATAATTCAGGATAGCTTTGACTTTTGTCCTGTAAACTGGTTTTCGGCGGATATCTGCGCTGTATTCTCCACTAATATGCTCCTCTTGGCTCAGTGGAGGGCAGCACTGGTGGTCTCAGTACTTTAGGACGATTTGGGCTGCGTAAGGTTACGTTACGTTTGGCTAGGATAGGATAGGATGGCTTCGACTTTCGTGGTATACACTGTACTTCGGTGGATTCCTGCGCCCTACTGTGCTCCACTATATTCTGCCTGGCCGAGGGGTGTACAGCTATAGTGGCCGCGGCTCTTTATGTTTAGTTAGTATATGTCCGGCTAGGTTCCGATGGCTTGCGTTAAGTTTGGGTAGCTTAGACATTACTGGTATATGCTTTGATTCTATGGATTTCTGCACGCAACCCGCATTGGTGGCCCAGGCACGTTAGGATGAGTTAGGCTACGTCTGGTTACGATACGTTTGGTCAGGTTAGGATAGGATAGCTTTGACCTCTGTGATACGCACTGCCATCACAATGACTTCGGCACTCTACCGTGCCCTAATATGTTATGCTTTCCTCTGAGGAGGCCAGCAATTGTGGTCCCGTCGAGTTAGGTTGAGTCCGGTTAGGTTTGGCTTGGCTGGGCTAGGTTAGGTTAGGTCCGGAGAGCTTTGCCCTTCGTGGTATAGATCGCTCTTCGGTGGACTTTTACACTTCGCTGTGCTCCAGAATGTGCTGCTTGTCTCTGGGGAGGCCAATAATAGTTGTCTCGACGCGACAGGTTGAGATATATAACGCTTGGTGATGTAACGCTTCGTTAGGTTAGGATACGACATCTTCGACTTTTATGCTATACACCGATATTGGGTGGACTTATGCGCTCTACATTGCTCTAGCATGCTCGTCTTGGCTCTAGGGATGCCAGCAATATTATTCACTGCACGTTAGGCTGACTTACGTTGCGTTCGGTTATGCTACGTTTGGTTAGGTTAGGTTTGGTTAGGTTAGGTTTGGTTAGATTGAGTGCCTCGCTGAATGTCGAGCGAGACGGACGTGTTCACTGCGCACCTACGATAGGGAGGTATTTTCTGCGGAAAAGTGCGTTTTCTCGCGCGAGTGTTAGTGCAATTCTGTGCGTGTGGTGCATGGGTGCACGTGGCCGGGAACTCGCGTCGCGGAGTGTGTCGTGGTGCCGATGAAAATTAAATTTGTTTGGAAGCATTTTTTTCATTTTTCCTGGCACCGACGAAGTTGTGGACGCCGCTACGGTGCAGGTAGGCGAGGGATGGTGCCCATTGTCTGCCGCGGAGCCGCGCGCCTGCCCAGCGAGGGCTACCTGGGCCGAGGGTCACGGCACCGTGTAAGCGGCAGAGCAGGGGCTCGCAACACGTGCAGTGACAACCACCCTCGGGAAGCCTGACAGTGCACCTAGTGGGGAAAGTACGGTTACAGCTAGAGGTGTCGATGCGGCTCCAGTGGAGCTTGCTGCAGGTGCTACGAGGCGCGTGACTCGTAGCACCACACTGCGCAAGTCGCTGCCGGCGGACCGCGAGGGGGAGGGCACCTCAGTCGCTGGTACCGTCAGCGGCAAGGGCGACGGTGAAACGTCGTCTTCGTGGGAGCCCCGCAAGGACGGCGAAGCGTCCGCGGAGGGCGGTGGTGGGAGAATATGCCCCATTCGAAGGTTTGGATGATAATGAACTCGCCCCGAAACACACGAGCATAAGCTGGGCGAAGGCGACATTCCCACAGGGAGGAGATCGCTGGTGTGCACCGTCCGCTGTCTGTGGTGGAAATGTCTGCCGTTATATCCGAGAATTGCGTGAGGATAGAAACAATGGCAGACAAGGGTAAGAACCTGCACGGCCCATACGTTCGCGCCCTCCGTATGTGCGCCAGGGTGGTGGACTCGGCCGGTTGGGAGATGAGTCTCCAAGTAATAGCCGGCCGTGCCCAAGAGACGATGGCGGAGAGGTTCCGCGTGCTGATCGCTGAGATCGCCGGCCTGCGGGAGTAGGATGTCTCCCAACAGGCAGTGATAGCCGACTTGCGGGAGAACGAAGCATCCCAGCAGGCGGTGATCGCCTCCTTGCGCACGGAGCTGGCTCTCGAGCGGAAGCGCGTTATCGTCGACCCCGCGCCAGTTCGAAAGGTGCTTGCGTCCGCGGGCGCCGGCGCCCGAGTTCGGTGTGGAGGCAGCCCTCGCGTCACTCAGTCTCCGAATCGACGAAAAGTTCTAGGATCTCGTGCGTACGCTCCCCGTGGCAGCCGGGCGGGATGCGCCTGCCCGAGCTTCGGAGCATACCGGAGGATACTTTCGCGGACGCATCCCGCGGCGGCCCGCTGACGCATCGGCGGAGGGGCCGGTCACGGCCCCGGTCGTAGCCGGGATGGACGCAGAGGCCATCTGGTCTCTCGTCATCGGTAGG
>NW_016909560.1:79550-123415 GCF_001483705.2 Eufriesea mexicana | reverse complement strand
AAGAGCGGAGACCATCAGGGCCCCATCATTAAGGGACCGCCGTCGCGGCCCGCCGTCTCGGTTTGGGCACCCGAGGGCACGAGCCTCTGTTGCGCAGAGGCCACCTCCGCTGCAAGAGCAAAGGTAAATCTCACCGACATCGGGATGAAGGACTTGCGTTCCCGTCTGGCCGCTTCCGGCGTTCTCCTGCTAGAGATCGGTGGACCCGAGGGCGCGCAGCGAGCCGCCGCTCTCGCCGGGCGAATGAGCGAAGTCTTGCAGAGATTCGGCGTGCGGGTTACGGTTCCCACCAAAGAAGCCGAGCTGAGGGTGACAGGGCACGACGACTCTGTCACTCCCCGCGAGGTTGCCGCTGCCCTGGCCAGGTTCAGTGATTTCCCCGAGGCCGAAATAAGAACCGGAGTGATCCGGTCTTCCGCTTCGGGGCTGAGCTCTGTATGTGCCAAGTGTCTCCTCGCGGCAGCGTGAAGGGACGTCGGTTGCGGGCGGATCCGCGTCGGCTGGACTTCGGCCCGTGTCGTAGCCTTGGAGTCACGGCGCCTCCAGAGCTTCCGTTGGCTTGCGTTCGGCCACGCGAGGAACGTATGCTCTAGCGCGGTGGACTGCAGCGTCACCTGTCTCAGGGGTCGCGCGGCGGGGCACCGTGCCGGTGGGTGTAGTTGGCCTGCACCCAAGTGCCCGGTTTGCGCCGGGCTCGGCCGCCCCTCCAACCACCGCCTGGGCAGAAGGCGTGCTGCCCGCCAAACACGAATTGTGCTGCTCTCCAGGTGCCTGCATACGCCGCGTCCGCCGCGGCGCCCGCGAGTTCCAAATCGAAAGCTGCGTCCACGAATTCCGTCTACACCAACCGCGGCCTCTCGTCGTGCGGCAGGTACAAGGACGAGCTCGGAGGTTTCTTTCGTAGACACATGCCTTGTCCGGTTCTGGTCCTGGGGACTACAACTCCCACTCCGTGGCGTGTGGTTCCCCGCGGACAGACGCTCGGGGAGAGGCCCTGCAAGATTGGACCGCGGGATTAGATCACCGGTTGCTCAACCGAGGTTCCGTAAGCACGTGCGAAAGGTGGAACGGCACGTACATCGTGGACTTGTTGTTCGCATCGCCGGCAGCTGTGCGGTGGGTCACATGCTGTAGCGTGGCGGTGGAGGTGGAAACGCTCAGCCACCACTTCCACATCTCCATGATGCTTGCCGTCACGCCTCGCACCGTTCAGGAGCCACCCAGTGTGAAGCACGCCACCACGCTGCGATGGGCGCTCGGGCGCTTCGACCGCGACCTCTTCGCCGCGGACGTCGAGGACTTCGCCTGTGCGAATGGGGCCGTCTGGCGCGAAAACGACGAAGAGGAGTTAGGGGCGGAGCGGCTAAGGGCGGCGATGACGCGCGCAAAGCCTAACGCAACCTAACCGAACGAAGCCTAACCCATCGTAACATGCCGAGGCCGCTACTGCTGACCTTGCTAAAGTCAAGCTGAATATATTAGAGCACTGTAGGGCGCGGGAGTCAACTTAACTGCAGATTATAGCACCAATGTCACAGCTATCCTTTACAATCCTAACCTACCGTTGCAAAGCCAAACGTACCATAATCCAACATAACACGCCACGACCGCTGTTGCTGACCTCCCCAGAGCCGAGCAGAACACACTATTGAAGAGTAGGACGCAGAAATCCATAGGATCGCAGTGTTTAGCAGAAAAGTCAGAGCTACCCATACCTAAGACAGACCAATAGAACATATGCAAGCATAGCCTACCTTTAACGAACGTGACGAGGCCGATAATGCTGTTATCCGCAGAGCCAAGTAGGACATACAATAGCACGGTAGAGCGCGGAAATCCATCGAATATCAGTGTCCAACACAAAAGTTGAAGCTAATCTGGCCAAGCATAGCATAGCCAAACCTAACCGAACGTAACCTGACACATCATAACGTGTCGGCTCCACTATTGCTGGCCTTCGCATTGCCAACCTGAAAGCATTGGAGTGCTCTAGTTCGCAGACATCCACCTAAAAGCAGGCTATTGCAATAAATGCAAGGCTGTCTTCTCCTAGCGCAACAAACCGTGACATAACCAAGCGTAACTTAGCTCAACCTAACGTGCCGCGACCGCTATTCATGGTATCCAGAAAGACATGCACAATATGGTGGAGTGCATTGAAGCGCAGGAACTCACAGAATAGATGAGTGCAGCACATAAGTCTAAGCTATCGTCATCTAGCCCAAACTTACCTAACTTAACCAAACTTAACCTAAATCAGACAAACGTGACGAGTCCACTGTTGCTGGCGTCCCAGGAGCCAAGCGGAATATACCAAGGTAATGTAGAGAGCAGATATCGACCGGATAGCTGTGTGTAGCACAAAAGCCTAAGCTATCCTAACCAAACGTATGCTATCTTAGCCAAACCGAACGTAATATAACTCCACATGAGGTGCCGCAACCTCTATTGCTGGCGTACCCAGGGAAATGCAGAATGCGAAAGAGCACAATATTGAGCAGGAGTTCATAGAACAGCAATATGTGGCACAATGGATGCAGCAATCCTAATCTAAGGTAGCCGAACATAGCATAGCCAAACGTAATCTGACTCCACCTAACGTGACGCGACCAATATTGATGCCATCCACAGAGGCATGCTGAATACAATAGGGAACAGTGGACCTCAGGAGTCCTTATAACAGCGGCGTATAGCACAAGAGCCAAATATATCCTAACCAGGCATATCCTAACCTACATGACCGAATGTGGCTTATCTCAACCTAACTGGCCACGACCACAGTTTTTGGCGTCCCGGACGCCCAGCAGAGCATACTGCAGGAGAGCGCAGCGCAGAAATCCATAGAACAGGTGTGTATAGCAGAAAAGTCAGTGCAACCCCAACTTAAGCGAAACAAACCTAACCGAGCCGAACGTAACGTAACTCAAAATAACGCGGCGCGACCTCCATTCCTGGCATGCCCAGAGCCAAGTAGAATACACTAGAGTAGTGCAGAGCGCAGGAAAGGAACGAATAACTGTGTACAGTGCATAAGTCAAAGCTACATTTCACAATCCTATTCTAGCCTAATCTAACTAAACGTAAAGTAACTCAACATAACGTGACGTGACCACTACTGCTGGCGTCCCCACAGACATGCAGAACATGGTATAGTACGGTGGAGCGCCGGAATCCATAGAATAAGAGTGCAAAACGCAAAAGCCAAATATATCGCCAACAAACCTATCCTAACCTGACCTAACCGAACGTGACATCGCTCGTCATAACGTGCCGCGACCTCTGTTGTTGGCGACCCAAGTGACACGCAGAATGTGAAAGAGCACAGTAGGGAGCAGAAATCCATAGATCTGCAATGTGTAGCACAAAGGGCGCAGACGTCCTGACCTATACCAGCCTAACTTGGCCTAGCTAAACGTAATCTGAATTAACCTAACGTGACGCGACCAATATTGCTGGCGTCCACAGAGCCAAGGGAAACATACCACAGGCGAGTGTAGCGCAGAAAGCCATGGAATAGCAGTGTACAGCAGACGAGTCGAAACTACACTTACTCAACCCAACCTAACATAACCAGACCAAACGCAACCAAACCTGACTAACGTGAAGCAACCAATCTTCATTGCAACCACAAAGACTTGAACAACATATTATATGAAACCAGAGCGCAGAAATCCATGGAAGAGCAGCGTATAGCATAAAAGTTTAAGCCACCTTAGCCTAAGCCAAGCTAAGCCAACCTACCCGAGTATACCATAACACAACATAACGTGCCGCGACCGCTATTCCCGCCACCCCATAGCAAAGCAGAATGTGCTAGAGCAATGTGGAGCGCGGAAATCGGCCGAATATCTTTGTACAGCAAAAAAGTCAATGCTTCTATACACAAACCTCTCCTAACCTGGCCTAACCAAACGCAACGTAACTCAATATAACGTGCCGCTATCACTATTTCTGACGTCTCCGGGGGCGTGCTGAATGCGATAGAGAGGAGTAAAGCGCAGAAACACATAGACTGACAGCGTATAGCACGGAAGTTGGGTCTATCCTAACCATACCTATCACAACCTATAGCTACCGAACGCAACCTAACACAACCTAACATGCCGCGACCACATTCCTGGCCTGCTGGGCGCCCAGCAGGACATATTGGAGGAGAGCAGAGAACAGAACCCATAGGATAGCAGCGTGTAGCAGAAAAGACGAAGTTACCACGGCCTAACGCAAACTAACCTGAACCTACTGAACGTAACACAACGCAACGTAACGTGCCGCGACCACTATTGCTGACGTCCCCAGAGACATGCAGAACAAGTTGGAGGAGGGCAGATAACCGAAACCCGTGTAACTGGAGTGCATAGTGGAAAAGCCAAAGCTGTCCAAACCAAATCCAACCAAACCGAACACAGTTGAACGTAACGTAACTCAAACCAACTTACCACGAGCGTTATTTCTAGTCTCGCCAGAGCCAAGCAGAACATATTAGTGGTGAGTAGAGCGCAGAAATACATTGAATCGCAGTGTAAAGGGCAAAAGTCAAAGATACCCTAAACTAACCAGACCTAAGCGAACCTAGCCAGAAAGTAACCTAACTAAACCTAACATACCACGACCTCTATTGCTGGCCTCCCCAGTGCCAAGCGGAACATATTAGAGGAGAGTAGAAGGCAGAAATACAAAGGACAGCAGTGTAAAGTCCAAAAGCCAAAGCTATACTAACCTAACCAAACCTAGCCAAAGAGTAACTTAACTTAACCTAACGTACCACGACCAGAGGAGACATAGAGGAGAGCAGATTGCAGGTATCAATAGAATATCAGTGTACTGCAAAAGAGTCAAAGCTATCCTAACCAAACTTAAACTAACCAAACCTAAACGAACGTAACGTAGCACAACGTAACCTGCCGCGATCACAATTTCTGGCCTCCCCGGAGACAAGGAGAACACGTTAGAGAAGAGCATAGCGCAGAAACCGATAAAGCAGCTGTGAATAGCTAAAAAGTCGAAGCTACGCTATCCTTAGCCAAACAAACCTGACCTACACGATAATAACATAACTCCACATGGCATGCTTCGACCACTGTTGCTGGCGTTCCCCGGGACATGCTGAATATGATAGAGAACAGAAGAGCGCAGAAATCCATGGAACAGCAATTTATAGCACAAAAGTCATACCTGTTCTGACCAAGCATAACCTAACTTTACACGTCCAGGCGTAACCCCACCCTACCGAACCTGCCGCGACCATTATTTCTGGCCTCCACGGAGCAGAGCAGAACATATTAGAGGAGAGGAGAGCGCAGGTCCATAGATTAGCTGTGCATAGCAGACAAGTCGAGGCTATCCTAACCTAACCCAAAGCAGCCTACCGCAATCTAACGTGCTGAGACCACTGCTGCTGGCCTCCCCAGAGCCAGGCAGGACATATTATAGGAGAGCAGGTCGAAGGAATTCACGGAATAGCAGTGTATTGCGGAAAATTCGAAGTTATACTAACCAAACGTAAACTAACTTAACATAACCTAACGTAACGTTGCACAAACTAACGTGCCGCTAACAGAACCTCTGGCGCCCAATATCCTGGCAGAACATATTAGAGGAGAATGGGGCGTGGAAATCCATAAAATAGCCAGGTACGGCACAAAAGTCGAAGTTACCCTGACCTGAAGTAAACGAACCTAACCTGACCAAACGTAACGCAACTCAAACTAACTTGTCGCGACCACTATTTCAGGCCTCCCCGGAGCCCAGAACAACATGTTAGAGAGGAGCATGGGGCAGAAATCCATAGAATACCAGTGTATAGAAGAAAAGTCGAAGGTACCGCAACCTAAGACAACATCTATCCGATCGTAACATAACAAAGCACAACGCGACTCGGCCACTATTGCTGTCTTCCCCAGAGACATGCTGAATGCCATAGAGGACAGCTAGCGAACCTAACGTGCCGATGCAATTATTGCTGGCCTCCCCGGAGTAAAGCAGAACATATTAGAGGAGAGTAGGGCGCAGAAATCCGTAGAATGGCTGTGTTCAGCACATGTGTCAAATCTACCACAACCTATCACGACCACACGTAACCTAACCAACCCTAACGTGCCGCGACCGCTATTTCTGGCCTCCTCTATGCCAAGCAGAACATATTAGAGCAGAGCAGATCGCAGAAATCCATAGAATAGCAGGGTATAGCAGACAAGTCAAAGCTACACTTAACTAAGCCAAACAAACCTAACCTGTCAGAACGTAACGTAACTCAAAATAACGTGACGCGCCCACTATTCCTAGCGTCCCCAGAGCTGAGTGGAATATACTAGAGCAATTCAGAACCCAGGAATCGAACGAATAGCTGTGCATAGCACAAAAGTCAGAGCTATCATTCACAAACTTATCCTAACCTGACTTATCCAAACGTAAGATAGCTGAAACTAACCTTCAGCGACCACTGTTACTGGCCTCACAAGAGCCTAGCAGGAGATATTAGAGGAGAGTGCGGCGCCGATATTCATGTATTAGCAGTGCATCGCGGAAAAGTCAAAGACTTCCACACCCTCGAAAACTAACCTAACCTAACCAAACGTAACCTAGATCGTGCTAACGTGACGACTCAACTGTTCCTGGCATCACCGCAGCGTAGCAGAGAATATTAGAGGGGAGCAGAGCGCAGAATCTATAGAATATCTGTGTACAACGGGAAAGTCAAAGCTACCCTAAGCCTAAACAAACCTAGCCTATACATTCCGAACGTGGCACAGCCCAACGTAACGAGCCGCGACCACTATTTCTGGCGTCCCCATAGACATGCAGAACATATTAGAGGAGAGTAGAGCAGAGAAATACATAGATTAGTGGTGTACAGCGGAAAAGTCAAAGCTGACCTATCCGCACCCATACAAGCCTAGCCCAACGAAACGTAACCTGACAGGAACTAACGTGCCGAGACCACCGTTGCTGGCCAACCCAGTGCGAAGCAGGATATCCGAGAGCAATGTTGAGCGCTGAAATCGACCGAATAGCAGTGTACGGCGCAAAAGTCAAAGTTAGAATAATCAAATCAATCCTAACCTCCCATAGGCGCACGTAACACAACTTAATCTGACGTTCCGCGACCACTATTTCTGGCGTCCACAAAGATATGCAGAATATGGTACAGTAAAGTCAAAAAGTCAAAGCTATGCTAACGTACCCCAGCCCAATATGTAGTTAGAATAATCAAATCAATCCTAACCTCCCATAGGCGCACGTAACACAACTTAATCTGACGTGCCGCGACCACTATTTCTGGCGTCCACAAAGATATGCAGAATATGGTACAGTAAAGTGGGGCGCAGAAGCCCATAAGATATCTATGAGCAGCACAAAAGTCAAAGCTATGCTAACGTACCCCAGCCCAATATAATATAGCCAAACGTAATCTAACTCAACCTAACGTGATGCGACAGCTTTTGCTGTCCTCACCATAGGTAAGTGGAACATATTAGAGGAGAACAGAGCGCAGTGTCCCATAGAACAGCAGTGTGCAGAACGAAAGCCAAAGCTATCCTGACCAAACACAGCCTAACCTAACATAACATAACGTTACATAACTAAACCAAAAGTGCTGCAACAGTATTTCTGGCCCCATCGGAACCAAGAAGGACATATTAGAGGATAGCAGAGCGCAGAAATCCATAGAATAGCTGTGTGCAGCACAAAAGTCAAAAATATAATAATCAGACACGACGCAACCTAACCTAACCAAACGTAACTTAACTAAACCAAACGTGCCGCGATTAGTATTTCTGTCCCAACAGGAGCCAAGCAGGACATATTAGAAAAGAGCAGAGGGCAGAAATCATGGAATAGCACTGTATAGCACAAAAGTCAATGCTACCGCAGCCTAGCACAAGATAGTAAGTACTTTCCGAACGTAACAAAGCCCAAAATAGCGTGCCGCGACCACTATTGCTGGTCGGCGGAAACGTACACAACATATTTGAGGGGGGCAGACCGCAGAAATCCTTAAATCAGCGGCGCACTGTATAAAAGTCGGAACTATCGTAACCAAACCCAAAGAAACCTATCGTAACCAAACCTAAACTAACTGAAGCTAAAGTGACGAGACCACTGCTACTGGCCCTCCCAGAGCCAAGCAGAATACCCGAGAGTAACGAAGAGAGCAGAAACTATTCGAAAAGCGGCGTATATCACAAAAGCGAAAGCTATCGATGTCAAACCTATCCTAGACTTACCAAACCGAACGTAACGTAGATCCACATAACGTGCCGCGACCTCTATTGCTGGCGTCCACAGAGTCAAGCGGAATACACTAAAGGAAAGTGTAGCGCAGAAAACCATGGAATAGCAGTGTACAGCCGAAAAGTCGAAGCCACCCTAACATAACCCCAATCTAACCTTACCCGACCAAACGTAAACTAACATATTTAACGTGAAGCATCCGCCCTTCAAAGCCTCCCCAGTGACATGCACAGAATATTAGATGAGTCCAGAGCGCAGAAATCCATGGAATGGCAGTGTATATCACAAAAGATTGGTCCATGCTAATCAAACCTACCCGAACCCGACGCTACCGAACGTAACCTACACCAAAATCACGTGGCGCGACCACTATTCATGGAATCCCCAGAGCCAAGCTGAATATACTAGAGTACTGCAGAGCGCAGGAATCCAACGAATAACTGTGTATAGCGCAAGAGTCGAAGCTACCATACCCAAACGTATCGTAGCCTAACTTAAGCAATCGTAACGTAACTCAACCTAACGTTCCGCGACATCTTTTGCTGGCGTCCCCACATGCATGCAGGATATGATAGAGCACAGTGGGTCGCAGAAATTAATTCAATAGCCGCGTGTGGAGCAAGTGTCAAAGCAATCCTAACATAACACTACCTAACCTAACCTAACCAAACATTATCTCACTCAACCTAACATGCCGCTAACAATGTTTCTGGCCTACCGAGATCCGGGCAAAGCGTATAAGAGGAGGGCAGAGCGCAGAAATGCTTATGTTAACGGCGTATGGCGGAGAGGTGGAGTCTATCCTAACCAAACACAAACTAATCTAACCCAACCGAACGTGATGTACATCAACACAACGTGCCGCGAAAATATTGCTGGCGCCACAAGTGACATGCAGGACATATCGGAGGAGAGCAGAGAACAGAAACCAAAGGATAGCAGCGTACAGCAGAAAAGACGAAGTTACCATTTCCTAACGCAAACTAACCTGAACATACCGAACGTAACACAACGCAACACAACGTGCCGCGACAACTATCGCTGACGTCTCCAGAGACATGCAGAACAGGTGAGTGGAGAGCATACCCATTCAAGAGTTTGGGTGGTGTTGATCCCGTCCCGAAACCCACGAGCATAAGCCGGGCGAAGGCGACACTCCCCACGCGGGAGGAGCTCGCAAGTGTGCACCGTCCGCCGTCTGTTGTGTAACTCTCTGCCGTTTTATCCGAGAATTGCGCGAGGATTGAAACGACGACAGACAAGAGTAAAAACCTGCAGGGCCCATGCGATCGCCAGTATGTGCGCCCGTGTGGTGGACTCGGCCGGCTGGAGATGCGTCCCCAAGTGACAGCCAGCTGTGCCCAGGAGACGATGTCGGAGAGGCTCCGCGTGCTGAAGGCGGAGATCGAGGTTCTACGGGAAAAGGATGTCTCCCAGCAGGCGGTGACTGCCTCCGTGCGTGCGGAGCTGGCTCTGGAGCGTAGGCGGGTAATCTACGACACGGCGCCCGCTCGAAGTGTGCGTGCGTCCGCGGGCGCCGGAGCAGCGGCTCCGGCGCCCGAGTCCTGTATGCAGGCTGCCCTCGCGGAAATCAGTTTCCGAATCGACGCAAATCCGGAGGGAGGTGCGCAGAGCCAAATTCCGGCAATGGGACGAACTCCACGCAACGCCCGAAAGCGATCCGTATGGTCGCCCCTATGAATTAGTAATGGGGAAGTTAAGGGCATGGGCGCCCCCCGTGGCCGATGGTATGGACACCGAGCTCCTGCAACGGGCGATCGACTCCCTCTTCCCTGTGGAGGCATAGGAGAGGGTGCAACCCGCTGCAGTGCGGTCGGAAATGTTTGGATGGTCCGACAAGCTGCGGTTCTCGCGCGAGGAATTGGGCCGAGCGGTCTTTAGGATGGTGGCGAAGAGCACCGCCCCGGACCGGACGGCATCCTAGGCCGAGCCTTCGCACAGGCTCTGGAGGCGTGGGGTGGCATTGTGCGACGGCTATTCGACAGCTGCCTCGGGAAAAGTCGCTTCCCGGCATGTTGTGGGTAAGCGAGGGTCCTGCAGAACTCGAAACCAGGGAAGCCGCCGGACTTTCCGAAGACATACCGGCCGACATGCCTACTCGACGAGGCAGGCAAGCTCTTCGAGCGCGTTCTAGCTGCCCGCCTTCGACAGCATTTAACGAGAGTGTGTCCCGACCTCGGCGTCAGCCATTTCGGATTCCGGCAGAGTCGGTCGACGAACGACGCGATTGAGCGTGTTCGTACCATGTCGGATGCTGCCATTGACCGGGGTGGGGTGATGCTGGCGGTCCGTGCGGATATCGCCAACGCCTTCAGCACACTGCCCTGGGCCGCCATACGGTGTGCCCTGATGTACCACGGGGTTTCCCAATACATGGTGGCGATTATCGGCGGCCATTTGGCGGAGCGCACGATCGAGTTTGCCGGACGATTCCCGACCATCGTGCGGGCGACGAACTGCGTGGTTCCACAGGAATCGGCACTCGGGCTGATCTTCTGGGATCACGCGTACGACGCCGTGTTGCGCACTCCCCTTCACCGCGGCCTGAGTCTGACGTGTTATGCGGACGACACGTTGGTGTGGCCGCCGTGACGAGTTGGGACGAGGTCGCGCTGGGCGCGGAAAGCGGCGTAGACCACGTCGCGAATAACATCCAGCTGCTGGGGCTGAGTATCTCCCCCGAGAAGACCTAAGTGATGTGGTTTTGCCATCGGCACCGCGGGAAGCCGCCCAAGTCCCTGTTGCGCGAGAAGAACGTCGTGGTCGATGTACGGGACCTGGTGAGATATCTCGGTATCGTCCTCGATTGCCACTGGAAGTTCTAATAGCATCTTCTCGCGCTGGAAGCACGCCTGGAGGGTATGGCGGGGGCGTTGTGTCGCCTGCTACCCAACCTGGGTGGGCCAGACAGGAGAGTGCGCCGCCTCTACACGGCAGTCGTTCGCTCGGTGGCACTTTACGGGGCTCCGATCTGGGCGAACGACCAGGTTGCTAGTCCGCCCAGTCTGGCGATTCTCCGGCGAGTCGCTCGCAGGATGGCGATCAGGGTATTGCGCGGTTACCGCACGATGTCCCACGAGGCGGCGATGGTCCTGGCGGGTGTTCCGCCATTCGAACTGCAAGCGGTGGGCGAGGACCGTATCTACGGGCACCTACACGTTGGCGGCGGCGGTGTTCCTGATGAAGGGGCCGTTTCGTTGAGGCGAAGGTTCCGACAGTCCGTCATGACCGCCTGACGAGCTCGGCTGAGGAAGCCAAGCAACCGGCTGCACCGGGCGATCGAGGCTGTGCTCCCCGTGCTGGATGCATGGGGGCGCAGCGGTAGCCGGCACACTTTCCGCCTGACCCTGGTGCTAACCGGGCACGGGTGCTTTCGGGTGTACCTGTGTCGTATCGTGCGGGAACGTGAGATGCGGTGTCATAACAGCGGGTAAGGGCGGGACACGGCGCAGCACAGGCTGGAGGAATGTCCGGCGTGGGCCCGCGAGCGCCGGGTACTTTGTCGCGTGGTGGCTTGGGACCTTTCACTTACCGTCGTCGTGGCGCGGATGACGGAGAGCTTAGGTGCGTGGCGTGCGGTGGCCTCCTCCTGCGAGGCGGTTATGTTACAGAAAGAGGCCGCGGAGAGAGCCCGCGAGCATAGCGCCTGCTTCTCGCGCGTAAGACGGAGGAGGCTGCTAGCGCGGCTCCGGTGGTCGCAGTGCGCTCCGCCTGATTCGTTAACGCGTTACATCACCGTCTTCGCGAGCGCCCATGTACCTACGGTCGGAGAGACCGTCTGTCTCGCCCGTTGTAACCTATGTCAGTTGTGGCTGCCTGTAATCGACACGTCTCACGCGCTTGGACATGGACATTTCGGGTGCGATTTCCCGTCGCGCCGGGAGGGAGCTGCGGATGCGTCTCGGGGGCGTCCTGGCAACTGCGTCGCCGCGAAGTCCAGGACGCACCGAAATGCGAATGGCTGGTGAGCGTGTGGGTTTCAGCGGGTGACAATCCCGCCTAGCCCCGCCACCTGCCTTAGGGGGGGCCGGGTATATTTGGAAGATATACCCCACGTGAAAAATAGGAGAGCTTTGACTTTTGCGTCATACACTGCTTTTTGGTGGGTTCCTGCGCTCCACAGTGCTGTGCTATATTCCGCTTCGCGCTGTCAGGGCCAGCAATAGTAGTCGCTGCACGCTATGTTGGGTTAGGTTACGTTTTGTTATGCAATGTTTGCTTGTGTTAGGTTTGGATATCTTTGGCATTTGTGCTATACACTGCTTTTCAGTCGATACCTGCGCACAGCATTGCTCTATAGCATATGCTCGTAACTGGAGTTGCCAGCAATAGCGGTCGTTGCACGTCTGGTTGTGCTAGCTTTCGGTTGGTTACGTTAAATTGGGCTAAGCTTGGTTGGGATGGATTCGACTTTTGTTCCATACGCTGCTATTCGGTCCTTATCAGCGCTCGTCATTGCTGAATCAGCATCCGCTTGCCTCTGTGGAAGCCAGCAATAGTGGATGCTGCACGTTAGGTTTAGATATTCTACGTATAGATAGGTTAGACTAGGCCTGGTTATGTTTGGTTATCTTCGACTCTTGCGCCATGAATGGCTACTTGGTGGCTTTCTGCTCTCTACTGTCCTCTACTATACTCTGCTGGGGTCCGGGAGGTCAGCAATAGTGGTCGTGGCATGATAGGTTTTGTTATGCTACGTGTGTTAATGTTACGATTCGTTAGTTTGTGACAAGAGAGCTGTGACTTTTGTGCCATACACGGCTATTCGGTGGAATTCTACACTCTACGTTGCTCTGCTATACTCTGCTCGACACTGCGGTGTCGAGCAATAGCGATCGCGGCACCTTTGGTTGAGTTAGGTTACGTTTGGTTAGCATAGGTTAGGTTATGTTTGGTTTGGATAGCTTCGGCTTCTGTGCTATTCACTGCAATACGATACATTTCTACGCTTTGCTGTGCACTAGTACATTCTGCTTGTATCTGTGGAGGCCAGCAATAGTGTTCTGCTCATGTTAGGTTGTGATAGCTTCCGTCTGGTTATGCTCCGTTTGGCTTTCTTAGGATAGGCCATATTGACTTTTGTGCCTTACATTGTTCTTCCGTGGATTTCTGTGACCTACTGCACTCTGCTACACTCTGCTCTGCTCAGGAGCAGTGGTCATTGAGCGCCATGAAGTGATACGCTACGTTTAGTTAGGTTTCGTAAGGTCAAGATCTGTCCGTATATCTACGCCTTATGTGCTATTCACTGCAGCGCGGTGGATCTCTGCGCCCTACTGTGCTCTTGTACCCGCTGCTTGTCTCTGTAGGGGCCTGAAGTAGTGGTCTCGCCATGTTAGGTTGAGATAGGCTACCCTTGTGTGTGTTACGTTTGGCTAGGTTAGGATATGCTACTTTGACGTTTGTGACATTCACTGCTTATCGGTGGATGTCTGCTCTCTAATTTGCTCTAATATGCTTTGCATGGCTCTGGGGTGGTCAGTAATAGTGGTCTTAGCACGTTAGGTTGACTTAGGTTAGGATTGTTTGGTCTAGTTTGGGAAGGTTTGGTTAGGATTTCTTTGACTTTTGTGGTGCGCACTGTGATTCGGTGGATTTCTGCGCTGTATATTGCTCTACCATACCCTGCTCGACTTAGGGGAGGCGCGAAGTGGCGGTCACGCCACGTTTGGTTTAGTTACGGTATGCTCGGTTAGGTTAGGTTAGATTAAGTTTGGTTAGGGTAACTACGACTTTCGCGCCATACACTGCTATTGGTTGGGTACCTGAGATCGACTGTGCTCTACTGTATTCCACATGGCTCTGGGGAGGCCGGGAGCAGTCTTCTCGGAACGTTACGTTGAGCTATGTTAGCTATGCTACGTGTGTTCAGGTATTGCTAACCTGTGTTAGGTAAGCGTAGCAATGACTCTTGTGCTGTACACTGCGACCTACTGTACATTATTTTGTTCAGCTCGTCCATGGGGATGCCAGCAATTATGTTCGCGGTACGTTAGGTTTAGTTTTCTTACGTTTGTTTATGATAAGGCTGAATATATTTGGATAGGGAAGCTTTGACTTTTGCGCTATAAACAACTACTCAGTGGATTTCTGCACACAAGTGTGCTTTAGTATATTCTGCTTGGTCCTGGGGGCCAACAATGGTGGTCCCTCGCACTCCGTTTAGTTGGGCTGCGATTGGTTACGCTTGATTAGGTCGGGTAAGGTTTTGTATATATTTGACTTTTGCGCAGAACAATGCTATTCGGCGCATTTCTGCGCTCTGCATTTCTTTATTACACACCGCTCGACTCTGGGGAGACGAGCAGTGGTAGTCGTTGCACGTCGGTTAGAGTTAGGGTACTTTGGCTTGATTCGGTTTGGCTGGTTCTGGCCCGGATGGCTTTGACTTTCGTGATCACCGCTGCTATTCTATGGACGACTGTGCTGTACTGAGCTCTATGGTGCTCTACTTGTCCCTGGGGACGCCACCATTGATGTTCGCGGCACGATATGTAGCGTTATATTAAGCTTGGTTGGGCCAGGCTAGGTTAGGTTTCGTTTGGATTGCTTTGAATTTTGTGCTATTTACTGTTATTCTGTCGATATATGCGCTCTGCCTTGCACTACTGACATCTGCTTTTCTCTGCCGAGTTCAGAAACAGTGGTGTCAGCACGAACGGTTGAAATAGGTTACGTTTGGTTTGGTTAGGCCATTCTGGGTTACGTTAGGATATCTTTGCCTTTTCCTCTGTTCATTGCCATTCTATGGACCGCTGCTCTCTGCATTCCTCTAATATGTGCTGCTTGGCGATTAGAAGTCCAGAAATTATGGCCTGGCACGTTAGGATTAATCAGTTTACATTTGGCTTGGTTAGGTTAAGCTGGTGCGGTCAGGATTTCTCTGATTTCTGTGCCATACAATGTTATTTGGTGGCATTCTGCGCCCTAGTGTCCCCCAGTATATTCTACTTGTCGCTGGGGGACCAGCAACAATGGTCTCGGAAAGTTAGGTTAAATTTAGTTACGCTTGTTTATATTAAGTTAGGATATGTTAGTATAGGGTAGAATTCACTATTGTGCTATAGACTACCAGTCGGTGAATTTCTATTCTCTACATTGCTCTACAATACTCTGCTCGACTCTTGGGATGCGAGCAATAGTGGTCGTGGCACCGTAGATTTTGTTAACCTACGTTTTGTAATGTTACGATTGGTTAGATTAGGACAGGACAGCTGCTACTTTTGTACTATACACTGCTATTGAGTGTACTCCTGCGCTATACTGTGCTGTAATCTGCTTTGCCTGGCGATTAGGAGGCCAGCAATGGTGGTATCGGCACGTTAGGTTGAGTTAGTCTGCGTTCTGGTAGGTTACGTTTGGTTAGGTTAGAATAGGTAGGCTTTGACTTTTGTGGTATACACTGCTTTTCGGTCGATATCTGCACTCCGCATTGCTCTCCTTGCCTATGCTTTTCTCCGGATAGGCCAGCAATAGTGGGCGTGCCTCATTCTGTTGTGTTAGGCTGAGTTTGGTCAGCATTGAAGTTGCTTCTGTGCTATGCACCGATATTATGTGAACTTCTGTTATGTACTGTGCCTTTATATGTGCTGCGTGTCTCTGGTGCGGCCAGCAATAGAGGTCTCGGCAGGTTAGTAAGAGGTATGTAACGGTCTGTTATATTACGTTTGGTTAGTTTAGGTTAAGCCTGATTAGGTTAGGATAGCGTTGACTTTTGTGCTATACATTGCTATGCAGTGGCTTTTTGCGTTCTACCTAGCTTTACTGTACTCTGCTCTACTCTGGCATGGCCAACAATAGTTGTCTCGGCACGGTAGGTTTGGCTAGGGTACGCTTGGTTAACGTATGTTAGTCCGGGTTAAGTGTGGATAGCATTGCCTTTCGCGGTTCAAACCGTTGTTTGGTGGATTTCTGCGCCCCACAGTGCTCTAGCATGTACTGCTTGGCTGTGGGGAGGCCAGAAATAGTGCACTCGGCACATTCGGATGGGATATATTATGGTCGGTTATATTGCGTTTGGTATGGTTAGGATAGGATAGCTTTGACTCTTATGCTACACACCGATATCCGGTGGGTTTGTGCGCTCTACTGTGCTCAAGTATAATCTGGATGGCTCTGGGGATGCCAGGAATTGTGGTCTCGGCACGGCAGGTCAAGGCGGGTTGCGTCCGGCTGTGTTAAGTTTGGTTGGGATGGGATAGAATATCTATGACTTCTGTGCTATACACTACTATTCGGTGGAATCCTGCGCCCTACATTGCTCTAATATAGTCTGCTCGGCTCTCGGGGGCTGGGCAGCAATGGTAGCTTCTGCAACTTACTTTGTGTTAGGTTACGCTTGGATACGTTAAGTTTGTTTGGGGTAGGATAGGATATCTTTCACTTTGTGTTATACACAGCAATGTGATTGATTGCGCGCTCTACTGTGCTCTAGTATATTCTGTATGGCAATTGGGAGGATAGTAATATTGTCCTCGGCACGTTAGTTTGGGCTATGATACTTTCCGTTGTGCTACGTATGTTTATGTTAGGACTGGGTAACTGCGACTCATGTGCTCAACACAGACCTTCCATGGACTTCTGCGCTCTACTGTGCTGTATCATATCCTGCTTTTCTCTGGCGTCGCCAGCAGTAGTGTTTGCGGCAGGTTTGGTCGGTCGTATTACGTTAGGTTAGGTTAGGTTAGGTAAAGTTTGGTCAGGGTATCACTGACTATTGTGCTCTACACTGCAATGCGGTTTGACTTTTATGCAATGCACTGCCATTCGGTGGATTTCTGCGCTCTACATTGCTCCAATATGCTCTGCTTGGCTTTGGCGATGGCAGCAGTATTGGTCTCGGCACGATAGTCTGAGTTATGTTGCGATTGATTATGTTGCGATTTGTTAGTTAGGACAGCATAGCTTAGACTTTTTTGATATACACCGTTACTTGGTGGACATCTACGGTCTACAATGATCTACAATGCTCTGCTCGTCCCAGGGGTGGCCAGTAACAGTGGTCTCGGCACGCTATGTTGAGCCATTGTATGTTCGGTTAGGTTATACTTGTTTGGGATGGTTTCGGACAGCTTTGACTTTCGTGGTATAAACTGTTGTTCTTTGGACATCTGCGCTTTACTCTGCCCTAGTATGTTCTGCTTGGCTGTGGGGAATCCGGCAATAGTGGCGACACGTTAGATTGAGTTGGGTTACGTTAGGTAATGATACGATAGGTTAGGTCAGGATATTATTGCTATGACTTTTGTGCTGTTCGCAGATATTCGGTGGCTTCCTTCGCTATTCTGTTCTCTAATATGCCGTGCTTTGCTCCGGTGATGCCAGAAATAGCGGCCGCGGGGCGTTGTGCGTATTATGTTACGTTTCGCTATGTTACGTTAGCATGGGTTAGGTTTGGATAGATTTGACTTTCGTGGTATACGCTGCTGTTCGGTGGATTTCAATGCTGTACTGTGCTCTACTATGTTCGGCTTGGCTCTGGAGAAACCACCAATAGTGATCTCAACACGATAGGTCGTGAGAGTATAAGTTTGGTTAGGTTATACTTTACCGGGTTATGTTTGGATAGCCTTGACTTTTATGCTAAGCACTGCGATTCTATAGATTTCTGAGGTCCACTCCCCTCTAATATTATCTGCTTGCCCCTGTGGGGGCCAGCAATACTGGTCGCGGCACGTTAGCTTGTGATTGGTTACGTCTTGAAATGTTTGGCTTGGTTGGGTTAGGCTTTGACATATGTGCTCAACTCTGATATCCTATGGAATTCTGTACTCTACTGTGCTCTGTCATATTCTTCTTGTCTCTGCGGATGTCAGCAATGGCGGTCGCGGCACGTTAGGTTTAGTTACTCTACGTTCGGTTATGTCAGGTTAGGTATGGATAGGTTAGGGTATCCTTAACTCTTGCCCTATACATTGCAATTTGGTGGCTTTCTGCGCGCTACCGTGGACTAGTATATTCTGCTCGGCTATGGGGAGGCCAGCAATGGTGGTCTAGGGACATAAGTTTGAGTAGAGTTACGCAAGGCTTGGATACGTTGGGATATGTTTGTTTAGCGTAGTTTTGGCTTTTGTGCTATACACTGCTCTTCGGTAGATACCTGCGCTCTGAATTGATCTACTATTATCTGCCCGACTCTCGGGATGCCAGCAATAGCGGTCGTGGCATGTATGGTGGTGTTATGTTACGTTTGGTTATGTTAGGTTACGTTGGGTTGGGTTGGTGTAGTTTCGACTTTTGTGATGCGCACTGCTATTCTACGGACTACTGCCCGCTGCCGTGCGCTATCACGCTCTGCTTGTTTCCGGGGAAGCCAGGAACAATTGTCGCGTCACGTTAGGTTGTGTTACGTTACGTTTGGCTGCATAAGCTGGCTTGGCAGGGATAGGGTAGTTTTCGCTTTTGCGCTTTATACTGCTATTCGGTGTATTTCGGCGCTCTAGTGTGCTCCAGTATGATCCGCTTGTCCCTGCGAAGGCCAGCAATGGTGGCGCCGGCACGTTATGGTGAGTTAGGCTATGCTTGGTTACGCTAGGTTCGGTCAGGTAAGATGTGTATATCCTTGAGCTTTGTGATATACACTGCTATTCGGCGGATACCTGTGCATTACTGTGCTCTAACATATTCAGCTTTGTTCTGGGAAGTGGACCAATAGTGGTATCGGCATGCTACGTTAAGTCAGGCAACGTTTGGTTAGGTTTGGTTTGGTCAGGTTATGTTAGGATACCTTCGAATTTTGTGCATTACACAGCAATGCGGCGTTCCTCTCCTTTCTACTGTGCCGTAGTATATTCTGCTTGGATCTGGGATGGCGAGCAATATCGGTATCAGCGTGTTATGCTGAATTAGGCAACGCTTTGTTTGGTGAAGCTATGCCAAGTTGGGTTAGGATATCTTCGGCTTCTGTGCATTACACTGAAATGCGCGGAATTATGCGAGCTACTGTGCTCTACTATAACATGCTTGGCTCCGGTAATGCCGGCTATTATGGACTCGTCACATTGGGATGTGTTAAGTTACGATCGGTTTCGTTACTTTGACTAGGTTAGGATAGGGTAGCTTCGACCTTTGTGCCATACACTGCTATTTCGTGGATTCCTGCGCTCTACCGTGCTCTATTATGTACTGCTTGCCTCTCGGATGCCACCAATAGAGGCCTCGGCTCGTTAAGTTTAGCTGTTCTACCTTTGGCTACGATAGGGTTGGTCAGGTTGGACTAGTATATCTTTGACTTTTGTGCTATTCGCTGCTATTCAGTGGATTTCTGCGCTCTACATTGCCCGACTATGCTACGCTCTGCTCTCTGGAGACCACCAATAGTAGTCTCGACACGTTAGATTTGGTTAGGCTGCGTTGGTGTATGTTACGTTTGGTTAGGGAAGGAGAGGGTAGCATTGACTATTGTTCTATGTACTGCCATTTTGTCAACTTCTGCGCTATACTGTGCTCCAGTATTCACTGCCTGACACTGGGAAAGACAGCTATATTCGTCTTGGCTCCATACGCTGAATTAGGCCAAGCTTGGCTTGGTTAGGTTAGGTCAGGATCGGTTGGGATATCTTTGACCTTTTGTGCTTTATACTGAAATGCCGCGTATGCCTGCGCTCTGCTGTGCACTAGTATATTCTGGTTGGCTCTGAGGAGGTGAACAATGGTGGTCTAGGCACGTTAGGTAGACATATGCTACGTTTAGCTAGGATATGTTAGTCTGTGTTAGGATTGCGTTGCGTTGACTTGCGTGGTGTACACTGCTATTCAGTGGATTTACGCCCTCTACTGTGCTCTGGTATGTTCTGCTTAGCACTGGCGTATCCACCCATAGTGGCATCGTCTCGTTTGCTATAAATATTCTACGTCAGGTTAGGTTAAGTTAGGTCATGTAAGGTTAGGGTATCATGGACGCTTGTACTGTTCGCTGCTCTTTGGAGGCCTTCTGCGTCTGCTGCACTCTAGCATATTCTACATCGCACTGGGGAGGCCAGCAATACTAGTAGCGTCACGTTAGGTTGAGTTATGTGACGTTTGGTTAGGCTAGGATGGGTTAGGTTTGATTACGATAGCTTTGACTTTTGTGCTTTACGCAGCAATGCGGCGGATTTCTGCGCTCTACTGTGCCCTAGTATACTCTGCATGGCTCTGGGGAGGCCAGAAATAGTGGCCGAGACTCCTTAGGTTGGGTTAGGTTACGTTTGGTTAGGTTAAGTTTGCTTGGGTTTGGTTAGGGTATCTTTGACCTTCGTGCTATTCCCTGGCATTCTGGGGACCCGTGTGCTCTACTGTGCCCTACCACATTCTGCTTGTCACTGGGGAAGCCAGCAATAGCGGTCGCGGCAAGTTATGTCTAGTTACTCTACGTTCGGTAGTGTAAAGGTTGGTTATGCTAGGATAGGGTAGCTTTGACTTTTGTGCTACACACTGCCACACGGTGGATTTCCGCGCCCTACTTTGCTCTAATATGTCCTGCTTGGTTCTTGACAGGGCAGCAACAGTGGTCTCGGCACGCTAGGTTGAGTTCTGTTACGCTTGGTTTGGCTAGGTTAGTATAGGTACGGTTATAGTAGCTGCTTTGACTTTTGTGCTATACCCTGCTACACGGTAGGTATCTGTACACTGCATTGCTCTACTGGCATCTGCTCGTCTCTGGGGAGGCCAGCAACAACGGTCCATTCACGTTTTGCTGAGTTATGTTGCATTTGATATATGTTGCGATTGGCAAGGGTAGGATGGGATAGTTTGGACCTTTGCGCCATACACTGCTATTCGTGGCATTTCTGCGCTATTCTGTCGTCTAGTATGTTCTGAGTGGCTCTGGGTGGCCAGGAGAATTGTCCTCGTCACGTTAGCTTCAACAAGGTTACGTTCGTTTATGCTACGTTTGGCTCGGTTAGGATAGGTAAGCCTTGACCTATTTGCTACATACTACTAGTCCAGGGATTTCTGCGATTTGCTGTCCTCTAATATGTTCTGCTTGACTCTGGAGAGGGCAGCAATAGGCGTCTCGTCGCGATAGGTATAGTTAGGTTGAATTCTGTTACGTTACGTTTTGTTAGGATAGGGTAGGATGGCTTTGACTTTCGTGCTGTACACTGTTATCCGGTGGATTTTTGCTTTCTACTGCGCACTAGCATCTTCTCCTTGACTCTGGGGATACCAGCAACGGTGATCTCGGCACGTTAGGTTGAGATGGACAGTATTTGGTCATGCTACGCTTGGCTATGTTAGGATAGGGTAGCTTTTACTCTTACGCTATACGCTGCTATTCGATGGGTATTTGCGGCCTACATTGCTCTGATATACTTTGCTTGGCTCTCGTGAGGCCAGTAATAGTGGTAGCGGCACGCAAGTATGAGTTATGTTACGTTTGGACAGGTTAGGAGGGGATAGCTTTGACTTTCGCGCTATAGACTGCAGTTCGGTGGATTTCTGCGCAGTACTGTGCACTACTGCACACTGCTCGTATATGGGGATGACTGCAATAGTGTTCGCTGCACGTAACGTTCAGTTATGTTACGTTTCGTTTGGTTAGCATAGGATGGCTTTATCGTCTGTGCCATAAACTGCTGTTCGGCGGATTCCTGCGCTCTTCTGTGCTCTAATATGTTCCACATTGCTCTTTGGAGTTCATGAATGGTGGTTCGGGAACGTCAGTTTGAGAGAGGTTCGTATCGATATTTTTCGCTTGGCTACGTTAGGATAGCATAAGTATGGCTTTTGTGCTACATACTGCTTTTCGTTGGATTTCTCCTCTCTACTGTGGTCTAACATGCTCCGCTTTACCCTGTGGAGGCCAGAAATAGGGGCCGCGCTATTTTAGGTTGAGTTAGTTTTGGTTCGGTTAGATTATGTTAGCATTGGTAATGTTTGGATAGCTGCGATTCTTCTGCTATACATTGCGATTCTATGGATTTCTGCACCCTACCCTTCTCTAATGAGTTCTGCGTGGCTCTGGTCAGTCCAGCAGCGGTGGTAGCGGCACGCTAGGCTTAGTTTGATTATGTTTGGTTAGGTTCGGTTTGGTTATGTTAGGATCGGTTAGCTTCGCCTTTTTTGCTGTACACTATTATTCAGTGAATTTCTGCGCCCCACTGCGCTCTAATACGTTCCGTTTGGATCAGGGGAAGCCAGAATGGTGGTCGCGGCACGTTTGATTGTGTCAGGATGCGTTTGGTAATGTTACGTTTGGATGCGTTAGGAGGTGGTAGCTTCGACCTTTCAGATATGCACTGGTATTCTGTTGATTTCTGCGCTCTATTCCCATCAAATGTGTTCCACTTGGCTCTGGTGAGGGCTGCAATAGTGGCCTCGGCAAATTAGGTTGCGTTAGGCTTCGCTAGGGTAGCTTAGGTTACGTCGTGTTTGGTGGATATCCTCGACATTTGTGCATCGAACATCAGTGCAGCGGATTTCTGCGCCCTCCTGTGCCATTGTACATTCTGCTTTGCACTGTGCAGGACAGCAATAGTGGTCTAGGCGCGCTATGTTGCGTATGGTTATATTTGGTGCTGCTATATTTGGATAGCTTGTACTGGGAGAACTATGACCCTTGTGTTGGCTACTGTTCTTCGGTCGGAATCTGCGCTATGCGTTGCTCTACTGGGATCTGTTTGCCTCTACGGAGGCCAGAAGTTGCGGTCGACAAACGTTCGGTTGTGATAGGATATGTTTCGCTATGTTAGATAATGTTAAGTTTGTATCGGATAGATCTGTCTTTTGTGCTTTACACTGCAATTCAGACGATTTCATCCTTCTACATTGCCCTGCTACACTCTGCTTAGCTCTCGCGAGGCCAGCAGTAGCGGTCGTGGCACATCCGGTTTGGTTACGTTGCGTCTGCTTATGATACGTTTGTTGAGGTTAGGATATGATGGCTTTGTCTCTTGTGCTATACGCTGCTATTCGTTGGGTTTCTACGCTCTACGTTGCACTACAATACTATGCTCGACACTGGGAGGCCAGTAATAGTGGTCTCTGCCCGCTAGGTTGTGTTAGGCTACGTTCGGCCATGATACGTTTGGATTTGGTGGTATAGGATACCTTCGACTATAGTGTTATGCACTGCGTTTCTATGGACTTCTGCGATCTACTCTCCTGTAATATGTTCTTCTTGGCTCTGAGGAGGGCAGCAACGGTGGTCTCGGCACTTTAGGCAATGTTAGGGTGCGTTATACTGTGTTTTATTATGCTACGTTTGGTGAGGATAGGATGGGATAGTATAGTCTTTTGTGCTGTTCGCTGCTACACGCGGATATCTTCGCTCTACTGTGGTAAAATATTTTCTGCTTTGCTCTGGCGAGACCAGAAATAGTGATCTCGGCACGTTAGTCTGAGCTATGTTACGCTCGGTTAGGTTAGGTTATGTCAAATTCGGTCTGGTCTTCTTTGACTTTCGCGATAAATACTGATAATCGGAGGATTTCTGCGCTCGAATGTGCCATACTGGTTTCTGCATGGCCCTGGGTAGGCCAGAAATTGTGGTCGCGGCACGTTGTGTTGAGATAGGCTACGTTTGGATAGGTCATATTGGGCTAAATTTGTTTAGAATGGCTTCGACTTTCGTGCTGTACTCTATTATCCGGAGGGTGCCTGTGTTCAACAGCGCTGTACCGTATTGGGCGTGGCTCTGGGGTGTCCGGCAGCAGTAGCCGCGGCGCGCTATGTCGAGTTACGCTATATTTGGTTTCGTTATGATAGGTCAGGCTATGTTAGGATATCATCGACCTATGCGTTATTCACTGCATTGCAGGGGATTTCTGCGACCTACTGCTATCCAATATTCCCTCCTTTTACTCTGGGAATTACGGAAATAGTGGCCGCGGCGCGTTAGGTTTGGTTAGGTTACGTTTGGCTAGGTTAGTGCATGATAGCTTGGACCATTGCGTTATACACTGCTGTCCGCGGATATCTGCGCTCCAATGTATTCTACTACCATATGCATGGCTCTGGTGATGCCAGCAGCGAAGTTCTAGGCACGTTAGGTAGAGTTGCGCTATATTCGGTTAGGTTAAGCTCGGCCGGGTTATCTTTGACATTCGTGCCATACACTGCTGCACGCCGGATTCCAGTGCTCGATTGTGCTCTATTACATTCTGCTTGGCTCTGTTGTGGCCAGAAATAGTGGCCTCGGCACGTTAGGTTGAGCTATGCCACGATAGATTATGTTGAGTTGGGTGAGGTTAGAATACGATAGTTCAAACTTCTGTGCTATACACAGCTACACTCCGACTCCTGCGTTCTGCTGCGTTGTAATATTCTCTGCGTGGCTCTGTGGAGGCCAGCAATAGTGGTCTCGGCGCGTTAGGTTCAGTTAGGTTACGCTTGCATACGAAAATCTTGGTTACGTTAGGGCAGCATAGATGAGACCATTGAGCCATTCACTGCTATTCGGGGGATTTCTGCGCTCTACTGTACACTAATATGTTCTGCTCGACTATGGGGTGGCCAGCAGTAATGGTCGCGGTGCGTTAGGTTAAGTTATATTACGTTTGCTTATATTAAGGTTGAATATATTGGGATAGGTTAGTGTTGACTGTTGTACTATACAATGCTATTCGGTGGCTTTCTGCGGTCTAGTGTGCTCTAGTATGTTATGCCTGGCTCTGGGGGAGCAATAATAATGGTAACGCTGGTTTTGCTGATTCGGGCTCCGATTGGTTAGGCTAGATTGTGTCAGGTAAGCTTTGTAGATATTTGACTTTTGTGCCGTACACTGCTATTCGGTGCATTTCCGCGCCCTACATTACTCTACTATACCCCGCTCTACTCTGGCGAGACGAGCAATGGTGGTCGTGGCACGTAGCTTAAGTTAGGTTGCGTTTAGTTTGGTTAAGTTAGGTTAACACTTGTTAAGATGGATTTAACTTTCGCGCTATACAATACTCTCCAGTTGACTCCTGTGATCTACTGTGCTCTACCATATTCTGCTATGGGGAGTCCAGCAGGAGTGAACGCGGCACGTTGTTTTGATTTATGCTACGTATGGTTAGCTTAGGATAGGTCACGTTAGGACAGGGTATCATACGCCTATGTGCTATTCACTGCAATGCGGCGAATTTCTGCGCACTACTGTGCTCTAGTACACTCTGCTGGTCCCTGTGGGGTCCAGCAATAGCGTTCTCGTCATGTTAGGCTACGTTTGGGTATGTTATGTTCGGCAATGTTAGAACAGGCTAATTTTACACTTGTGCTTTGCACTGCTGTTCCGTGAATTTTTGTGATCTACTGCGATCTACTAACGTCTGCTTGGCTCTGGGGCTGACCGGAGCGGTGACCGCTGAGCGCCACTTTGAGTTATGCTACGTTCGGTTAGGTTAGGTTATAGAATGTTTGGTCAGGATATCTACGTCTTTTGTGCTATTCACTGCAATGCGGCGGATTTCTGCTCTCTACTGTGCTCCAGTACATTCTGCTTGCCTCTGTTGAGGCCGGCAAAAGTTGTCTCCTCATGTTAGGTTGGGATAGGTTACGTCTGATTACGTTACGTTCAACTAGGTTTGAGTGTGCTACACTGTCATAACCTAACCACACCGAACGTACCATAACTATACATAACGTGCCGAGAATACTATCTCTGACCTCTCCCTGGCCAAGCAGAGCATACTAGAGCACAGTAGAGCTCACAAGTCCACTGAACGGCAGTTTACACCACGAAAGTCAAAGCAACCCGTATCTAACCCAAACAAATGTGTCCTAACCAAACGTAGCCTCACTCAACCTAACGTGCCGAGACAACTATTGCTGCGATCCGCGGAGCCAAGCAAGTCATATTGGGGCAATGTAGGGCGCAAGAGTCCACCGGATAGCGGCGTATGGTACCGAAGTCAAAACTATTCTATCCTAAGCTATCCAAACGTAACAGAGACAAACGAACCCCAACTTAACCTGTCGTGACATGATCACTATTAATGGCTATCCCATGGAGGAGCAGAGTACAGTAGAACCAAGTAGAGACCGGAAGTCCGTAGAATAGCAGTGCTGAGCACAAAAGCAAATGCTATCCTAAACTAACCGAACCAAACCTAACCGAACCAAACGTAATCTAACACAACCTAACGTGCCGCGACAACAATTTCTAACTTCACTAAAGCAAGGTGTGGCGCATTGGATCACAGTGGAGCGCATATATCCACCAAACAGCAGTGTATAGCGAAAACGTGGAGGCTGCCCAGGCATAACGTAACCAAACATAACACATCCGAACGAAACCTAGCACCACCTAATGTGCCTAGACCACTATTTCTGAACTCACCAGAGCCAGACAGAATACATTGGAGCACTGTAGAGCGCCCAAGCCGGGCGCAACTCAGTGTAAAGTACAAATGTCGGAGAGAGCCTAACCTAATCTGACCTATCATGAACTAACCAACAGTAGACTAACTCAACATAACGTGCAAAAACTACGATTGCTAACATTCCCAGAGACGAGCCGAATATATTCGAGCAGAATAGAGCGCTGGAATCCACCCGATAGCAGCGTATAGCGCAAAGTTCAAAACTACCCAAACCAAACACTACGAAGCCTGATATGGCCAAACGTAATCTGGCATAGCCTGACGTGCTGTGACCACGATTGCTGGCACACCGAGAGTCGAGGAGGGTATATTAGCGCATCGTAGAGCGCAGAGATCCACGGAGTAGTATTTTGTAGCACATAAGTCAAAGCTATCGTATCCTAACCTAGCCAAACGTAATATAACCAAACGCAACATAGCTCAGACTGAAGTGCCGAGACCAATACTCTGGCATACCCACAGCAAAGCAGAATATACTAGGGCACAGCAGAGCGCAGATATCCACTGAATGGCATTTTATAGCAGAAAAGGCATAGCTATCATCTCCTAACCCATCATAACCTAAGCTAACCGAACGTAATTTAACTCAACCTAACATGCAGCTGCCAGCATTGCTGGCCTCAACAGAGCCAAGCAGATCGTAATGCAGTGGAATTGAGCGCAGAAATCCATATAATCGCAGTGTATAACAAGAGAGTCGAAGCTACACGAGCCTAACCAATGCGAGCATAACCTAGCCAAACGTATACTATCTCGACCTAAAGCGCCGTGACCACCATTGCTGGCCCCTCCAGAGCCAAGCAGAGCATACTAGAGCACAGAAGAGGGTACAAGTCCACCGAATAGCAGCGTATACCACGAAAGTCAAATCTAACCAAACCTAACCGAAACCAGCATAACGCAACCAAACGTAACATAACTGCACCTAACGGTCCGAGACCACTAATGCTGGCCTCCCCAGATTCGAGCAGAGTACACAAGAGCAATGTGAAGCGCAGAAGCCCTCTGAACGGCAGCGTACAGCACAAAAGTCAAAGTTACCCTTTTCTAACATGACCAAAACAAACATAACCAGATGCAATCTACCACAGACTAACGTGCACAGTCAAATACTGCTGGTATTCCCATAGCCAAGTAGAATACACTAGAGCACAGCAGAGCGCAGAAATCCTCAGAATAGCTGTGTATAGGAAAAAGGTAAAAGCCATCCTAACCACCCACGACCAAACCTAACCAAACCGAACGTTACTTAGCTAAACCAAACGTGCCACGAGCACAACTTCTGGCCTCCCCAGTGACAAGCAGATGCTAGTAGAGCAACGAAGAGCGCAGTGAACGCCTCCGAGTAGAAGTGCATAGCACAAAAGTCAAAGCTATCATATCACATATTAATCAAACGTAACATAACTCAAACTAAGGAGCCTACGAAATTACTGCTGACGTCCCGAGAGCAAAGCAGCATATACTAGAGTACAGCTGTGCGCAGAAATCCGCCGCATTGGAGTGTAAATGGGAAAAGTAGTAGATATCCTGGCCTAACCCAGCATAACCTAGTCCAAGCTAACATGCCTAGCCCCCTATTGCTGGCCTCTCCGTCGATAAGCAGGGCATATTAGAGGGGAGCAACGCGCAGACGACCATAGAACGGAAGTGTACAGCACGAAAGACATATCATAATCCAAGCTAACCCGAACAAACCTAACCTAAACAAACGTAGCCTAACAGAACCTAACGCGCCACGGCCACTATTCCCGGAATACCCAGCGCAAGGCAGGGAGTGTTAGATCACCGTAGAGCGCAGAAATCCACCGTGTAGCAGAGTGTGGTTCAAAAGTCAAATATATCCAAGCCATACCTGACCTAACATATCCTAACCAGTCGCAGCCCAACTCTAAATAACGTGCTGAGACCACAATTGTTGGCCTCCCAAGAGTAAAGCAGAACACACTGGAGCACACTAGAGCGCAGAAATGCACCGAATTACAGCGTACAGCACCATAGTCATAGCTACCGCATCCTAATGTATATAAGCTTAAAATAAGCAAGCATATATTAAATAAGCCTATCGTTCCGCGGCCACCATTGCTGGCTACCCTAGAGTCTAGCAGAACATATTAGATGACAGTTGGGCGCAGAAATCCATTGAATCGCAGTTTATGGCACAAAAGTCATAGCTATCTTAACCTAACCCAGGTTGGCGGAATCATTACCCAACATAACGTACCGCGACCACAGCTTCTGGCCTCCACTGAGCCAAGCAGAATACAGTAGAGCGCAGTAGATCACAGAAATCCATCAAATAGTAGCGTATGGCACAAAAGTCTAATCTATTCTATCCTAACCTGACCAAACGTAGCATAAGCAAACACAGCCTAACTCAACCAAAAGTGCCAAGACCACTATTGCTGGCCCTCCAGAGACAAGCAGATTATGCTAGCGCACAGTAGAGCGCAGAAGTCGGCCGCATTGCAGTGTAATGCACTGAAGCCTATGATATCCTTACCTAACCTGACTACACCTAACTTAACCCAACGTAGCCTAACTTAATAGAACATGCCGATACCGCTATTGCTCCCCTTCCCAGAGCCGAGCTGTACATATTGGAGCGCATTAGAGTGCAGGAATCCAACGAATAGCAGTGTATATCACAAATCTCGAAGATATCCTCTACTAACCTAACCAATTTTAACATAATTGAACGTAACATAGCTCAACCTAACGTGATGCGACCACTGTTGCTGGCCCCCAGAGAAAAGCCGAACATATTAGAGCGCAGTAGAGTGCAGAAAACCATTGAAGTGCATTGTATAGTAGAAACGTCAAAGCCATCAAGGACTCACGCAAACCAACGTATCATAACCAAACGTAGCATAACAGTACATAACTCACCGATACCACCATTGCTGTACCCCCCAGGGCCAAGCAGAGCATACTGAAGCACGGTAGACAGCAGAAATGCAGCGAATAGCAGTGTGTTGCGGAAAAGTGAAAGCTACCCTATTCTAATGCAACAGATCGTAGCATAACCAAACGTGACATATCTGCGCGTGATGTGCAACAACCACTATTGCTGTCCTCCGCGAAGCCAAGCAGAACATATTAGAGGAGAGTAGGGCGCAGAAATCAACAGAAGCCTTGTGAATAGCGGAAAAGTCAAAGATATACAAACCAAACCCAAACTCACATAACTTAACGAAACGTAGTCTATCACGACATAACGTTCCGAAGTCACTATGGCTGGCCTCCCCAGGGACAAGCAGAATATATTAGATAGCAGTAGGTCTCAGAAATCCGCCGAATGACTGTGTATAGCACGAAAGTCGAAGCTACACTTGGAGAGCTTAGCCTAACATAGAATAACCGAGTGTAACCTAACTCAACCCAACGTGCCGAGATCACAGTTGCTGGTCTAACCAGGGTCAAGCACCAGGTATGAGAGGAGAGTAGAGCGCAGAAATCGATGGAGTCGCTGTGTATAGCACAAAAGTCCAAGTCACCCTACCTTAACGTCACAAATCGTAACATAACCAAACGTAACCTAACTGAACATAACGGGCCGCGACCACTATTGCTGGCCTCCCCGGTGCCGAGAAGAACATGTCAGAGGAGAGTTGGTCGCAGAAAATAATAGAGCCACAGTGTAGAGCAGAAAAGTCTATGTTATCCAAACCTAACCCAAGCTATCGCTACCTAGCCGATCGTAGCCTACCTCAAAATAACGCGCCGCGACAACTATTGCAGGCCTCGCCATGCCCTAGCAGAATATGGTAGAGCACAGTATGGCGCAGGAATCCAACGGATGCCAGTGTATAGTGCGAAGATCGAAGCTACCCTGACCGAACCTAATATAACCTAACCTAACCAACGTAGCATATCTCAAACTTACATGACGAGACTACTACTGCTGTCTTTCCCAGAACCAAGCAGTGCATATTAGAGCATTGTAGAGCTCAGGAATCCACGAAATAGCGGTTTATAGCATAAAAGTCAAGGCTTCCCTGTCCTAACATAACCAAACGCAGTATAACCAAACGATACATATCCCAACCTGACATGCCGAGACCACTATTGCTAGACACCGCGAAGCCAAGCAGAACATTCTAGAGCACAGTAGCGCTCACGGATCAACCAAACAGCAGCATAAAGCACAAAAGTCATAGATTTCCTAACCTAACCTGACCTAACCTAGCCTAATCGAACATAGAATAAGCAAGCTAAACGTGCCGAGGTCAGTAATACTGGCCTCTCCAGAGTCAAGCAAAGCATATTAGAGGTGAGTAGAGCGCGGAAGTCCACAGAAAAGCACTGTATAGCACAAAAGTCAAGGTTATCCTGTCCTAACCTAGTGAAACGCTACGTAACCGTACGTAACATGACACGGCCCAAACTGCCACGACCAATATTGCTGGCCGCCAAAGAGTCAGGCAGAGAATAGTAGAGTACTGTGGCGCGTAGAAATCCACTGAATAGCAGTGTGTAGCCGAGGAGTCGAAGATACCCTAACCTATGCTGCACAACCTACCCCAAACAAACGTATTGTAACTCAAAACATCATGCCGCGGCCACTGCTGCTCTCATCCCCGGGTCCAAGCAGAATACAGCAGAGCACTGTGGATCACAGAAATCCAACGAAGAGCAGGGTATAGCACATAAGTCAAAGCCACCTTAACCAAACTTGCCCTAACCTAACCTAACCAAACATAACCTACCTCAACCTCACGTGGCGCAACCACCATTGCTCGCCTCCCAAGGCTCGACCAGAGTATAATTTAGCAATATAGACCGCATAAATCCATCGATTAGCAGTTTATAACACAGTAGTCAAAAAAATACTAACCAAACCTAACCAAACCTAACATAGCCAAACGCAACCTAGCACAACCTATCGTGCCATGACCACTATTGCTGGCCTCACCACAGCCAAGCAGAACATATTACACGAGAGTAGAATACAGAAATAAATGGAATCGCAGTGTATAGCGGAACAGTAAAATCTAACCAAACGTACCCCAGACAAAAATGACCTAACAAAACGTATCCTCACTCAACATGGCGAGCCGCGTCCACTACTGCTGAACTCACCATCGCCAACCAGAATGTAGTAGACACCAGCAGAGCGCAGAAATTCGCATAATTATAGTTCGCTCCACGAAGTCATAGATTACGAGTCCTAGCCAAGCTCAACCTAACGTGCCGCGACCACACCAACTGGCTCGCGGAGACGAGCAGAAAAGAGTAGAGCAATTTAGAGCGCAGAGTTCCACCGAATAACAGTATAGAGCAGAATTTAAAGCCACTCCATCATAACTTAACCAAACGTAACGAAACCATACGTAATCTATCTCATACTAACGTGATGAGACCCCAGAGAGAAGCAGAACATATTGGAGGAGTGGAGGGCGCAGAAATACATAGAACTGCAGTACAGAGCACAATAGTCAAAGCTAACCTACCCTAATCTATCCAAACGTAACATAAAGGAACATCCCCGAACAAAACCTAACTTGCTGAGACCATTACTGCTTGCCGCCCCAGAGCCGAGCAGAATATACTAGAGCACTGTAGAGCGCAGAAAGCCACCAAATAGCAATGTATAGCACAGGAATCGAAGATATCCTAACCTAACGCGATCTAACCTACCCTATCAGAACGTAATCAATCACAAACCGTTGCTTCGCGACCACTATTGCCGGCCATACCAGAGACAAGCAGAGGTTAGAAGAGCAATGCTGAGCGCAGGTATCGGACGAGTAGTAGTGCATAGCACAAAAGTCAGAGTCATACAAACCAAACCTAGCCTAACCCGGCCAAGCCAGACGAAATATAACTGAAACTAAAGTGAGGGGACCACTACCCCTGGCCACCGCAGAGGCAAGGTGAACACATTAGAGCAGTGTAGAGCGCAGAAGTCAGCCGTATAGCCGTGTACAGCACAAAAGTCAGAGCTACCCTACACTAACCTGTCCAAACGTAACGTAACCAAACGTAACAGGGCTCATCCTGACGAGTCGAGACCGCTATTGCTGCCCGCCCCAGAGTCAAGCAGAGCATATTAGGCGAGAGTTGGGAGCAGAAATGCATGGAGTTGCAGTGCATAGCACAAAAGCAAATGCTATCGGAACCAAACTTAGCCTAACCTTACCTAACCGAGCGTAAGATAACGAAACGAACGTGCCGAGGCCTATATTGCTGACATTCCCTGTGAAAAGCTGAACATTCAAGATCACAGTAGAACACAGGAATCCAACGAATACTAGGGTATAGCACAAAAGCCAAATCTATCCTAGCCTAACCAGACCGAACGTAACATATTCTATCGTAAGCTAACGAAACCTGACGTGCCTAGACCACTATTGCTGACATGCCCAGAACCAAACAGATAATACTAGAGCACAGTAGAGCGCATAAGTCCGCCGCATTGCCGTGTAATGCACAGAAGCCTATGATATCCTAACCTAACCTGACCTAACTCAACCTGACCAAACGTAGCTTTACTCAACATGCTGTACCGAGACCATTATTGCTGGATCCTCCAGGGCCAAGAAGAACATACTGAAGCACGGTAGGGATCAGAAATGCAGCGAATAACAGTGTGTAGCGAAAAAGAGAAACCTAACCTATTCTAATATAACAGACCGTAACATATCCTAACGTAATATAACTGAGCGTGATGTGCCGCGACCAACATTGCTGGCAACCACTGAGCCAAGCAGAAAATGATAGAGGGCGTGTAGCTCAGAAATCCATAGAATCGCTATGTATAGCATAAAAGCAAAAGCTATACAAACATAGCCCAAACAAACCTATCCTATCCAGAAGAAGCGTAGCGCAACATAACATTCCCAGAGCACTACTGCTGGCTTCACCATAGCCAAGCAGTATATAGTAGAGCACAGAGGTACGCAGATGTCCACCGAATAGCAGTGTATAGCACAGGCGTCAAAGCCACACTATCCAAGCACCTCCCACCCCTGACCAGGCAAAGCGCAACGTAACCCCTCCTAACGTGCCAAGACCACTATTGCTGCCCTCCCCACTGCAAAGTAGAAAGCATTAGATGCGAGCAGGGCGCAGAAAATCAAGGAATCGCAGTTCACAGCACAATAGACGAAGCTACCCTGTCCGAACATAACCATACGTAATATGACCGAATGTAGCCTAACTCAACCTAACGTGCCGAGGCCACTATTGCTTACCTCCCAAGAGCCAAGCAGAATATACTAGAGCACTGTAGAGCGCAGTAATCCACCGCATTTCAGTGTGCAGCACAAAAGTGTGAGATATCCCAACCTAACCTGTCCTAACCCGACCTAACCGAACGTAGCCTAAACGAACATAAAGTGCCGACACAAGTACCGTTGGCCTCCCCAGAGCCAAGCAGATCATATTAGAGCAATGTAGAGCACAGGAATCAACCGAACGTCGGTGTACAGCAAAAAAGTCAAAACTGCCCTGTCCTAACCTAACCAAACGGAACATAACCATACGTAATCTATCTCAATCTAAAGTACAGAGACCGCCATTGCTGGTATCGCCACATCCAAGCAGAATATACTAGAACACAGTAGAGCACATAAATCCACACAACAACAGTGTATACCACGTTAGCCGGAGCTACCCTAGCTTAAGCCAGGCAAACGTTACCTAACCAAGCGTAGCTTGATTCGATCTAACGGGCCGAGACCACTGTCACCGCCCCCCACCCCGCCCCCCAGGCGGGCAGAGAACAGTAGAGCAATGTAGTGCGCAGATATCCACCGCACCGCAGTGTATGGCACAGAAGTCAACGCCATAATCTCCTAACCTCTGCAAGCCCAACTTGCCACGACCACCTTTGCTGGCCTCCAAATTGTCGGGCAGAGAATTGTAGAGTAATGTAGAGTATAGAAATCCATCGAATAGCAGCGTATAACACAAAAGTCAAAGTCAGCATAGGCTAACCCAAGCTAACCTGACCTAACCGAACGTAACCTAACTCAAAATAACGTGCCGAGAAAACTATCACCGGCCTCCCCAGAGGCATGCAGAGCATATTAGAGCACAGTAGATCGCAGAAATCCGTCGATTATCAGTGTATAATGCAGAAGTCATATCTCTCCTGTCCTGACATAGCCAAACGTAATATAACCAAAAGTAACCAAACTTAACATAACGTAACGAGACCACTAATTCTGGCCTCCCCAGAGACAAGCAGGACATGGTATGGCACTGCAGAGGGCAGGAACCCACCGAATAGGAGTGCATATCGCAAAAGTCGAAACTACACTCTCCGAACGTAACCAACCGTGACGTTAGCAAACGTAGCAGAACACAGCCTAACGTGACGCGACCAACATTGCAGGCCACCCCAGGTTCAAGCAGAAAATATTAGTGCGCGTGTAGCGCAGAAATACATAGAATCGCAATGTATAGCAGAAAAGTCAAAGCGACACAAACCTAGCCCAAACCAACGTATCCTATCCAAACGAAGCGTAGCTCAACTTAAAGCGCCGAGACCTCTATTGCTGATCCCCACAAGGCCAAGCAGAATATACTATAGCGCAGTAATGCGCAGAAGTCCTCCGATTAATGGTGTACACCACGAAAGATGAAGCAATCCACACCTAACACTTGCTAACATGAACAAACCAAACGTAGCCTAGCTGAAACCAAATCGCCAATACCACCATTACTGGCCTCCACTGAGTCGAACAGAGTATAGTAGAGCTATGTAGAGCGTAAAAATCCGCCGAATAGCAGCGTATAGCACACGTGTCGACTCTATCCTATCCTAACCTAACCAAACGTAACATAACAAAAAGCCACCTAATTCAGACTAACGTGCCGTGGGCACTACTGCTTGCCTCAACATAGCCAAGCAGAATATGCTAGAGCACAGTGATGCGCAGAAGTGCACCGCATAGCAGTGTACAGCATAGACGTCAAAGCCATCCTAGTCATGCATAGCCCTTCCTGGACAAGCCAAGCGTAACTTAACACAACCAAACGTGTCGTGACCACTATTGCTGTCCCTCAAAGACAAGCAGAAGCCAGTAGAGCAACGCAGGGCGCAGATATCCACCGAAAAGCAGTGTATGGTACAAAAGTCAAAGCTACCTTCTCCTAACATAACCAATCGTAACCTTACCAGACGTAACGTTTCACAACCTGTGGTGCTGCAGCCAGTATTCCTGGCCTCACGAGACCCAAGCAGGGTACAGCAGAGCATTTTAGGACGCTGCAATCGACCATACAGCGGTGCCTAGCACAAACGTCAAAGGCTTCGTAACCAAACTTAGGCTACCATGTACAGGCAAAACGCAACCTAACTCAACCAAATATGCCGCGACCACTATTGCTGGCCCTCCAGGGAAAAGTAGAGGAAAGTAGAGCAATGCTTAGTGCAGATATCGATGGAGGACCAAACCTGTCCTTACCTATCCTAACCGAACGTAGCCTAACTAAACGTAAGATGCCGAGACTGGAATTGCTGGCCTCCCCAGAGCCAGGCAGAGCATATTAGAGCAACGTAGAGTGCAGGAGTCCACCGAACTCCGGCGTACAGCGCAAAAGTCAAAGGTATACTATACTAATAAGACCGAGCGGTAGATAATCGTACGTAATTTAAATCAACCTAACGTGCCCAGACCACTATTGCTGGTGCCCGGAGCGCCAAGCCGGACATATTATAGCACAGTAGAGCGCTGAAACCCACCTAAAAGCAGTGTACGGCAAATAAGTTAAAGCCATCTTTTCCTATCCGAACAAGTCCAACGTAACCAAACGTAACATAACAGAGAGTAACTTGCCGCGAGCACTATTGCTGGGCTCACAAGATTCGAGCAGAGTATAGTAGAGTAGAGTAAAGCGCAGTCTTCAACCCAATAACAGCTTATAACGGGAAAGTTAGAGAGAACCTAATCTTACGTAGCGTAGCCTAACGTGACCGAACGTACTATAACTCAAGCTAACTTGCCGCGAGGAATATTGCTGGTTCCCCGACTGCCGAGCAGAGTATAGAAGAGCAATGTGTAGCGCAGATATCGATTAGACATCAGTGTATATTACAAAAGTCTAAGCGAATCTATCCTAACCTAACCAAACGTAACGTAACCAAACGCAACCTATCTCAGACTGACGTGACGGAACCAACACTGCTGGCCCCCCATAGGCAAGCAGAACATACTGGTCCACATTAGAGTGCAGAAGGCAAACGTACAGCAATGTACAGCACAAAGGCAAAGCCATCCTTACCAAACATAACCGCGCATTACATAAGCAAACGTATCGTAACTCAACCAAACGTGCCAAGACAAATACTTCCTGGCATCACCATAGACAAGCCGATGCTGGTAGAGCAATGCAGTGTACAGATATCGAACGAGCAGGAGTGTATATCACAAGGGTCAAATCTGTCCTGACCAAACGTATCATAACCTGGCAAAGCGAAGCGTAACATGACACAACCTAACGTGCCGAGACCAATATTGCTGGCCTCCCCAGAGCCAAGCAGAGCATATCAGAGCACACTAGAGCACAAAACTCCACCGTACAGCAGTGTACAGCACAAAAGTCAAAGCTGTCCTAACCTAACCTAGCCTAACGTAACGTAAGCAAACGAAACAAAACTCTTCCTTATGTGCCTCGACAGACATTGCTGGTCGCCCCAGAGTCAAGCAGGGTATAGTAGAGAAATGTAGAGCGCAGAAATCCACCGAATAGCAGTGTACAGCGCATAAGTTAATGCCAGCCACTCCTAACTTAACAAATCGTAGCATAACCGAACGTAACATAAATCAACGTAACGTGCCGCGACCAATAGTGCTGGGCTCTCCAGATTCGAACATAGTATAGTAAAGCACAGTAGACCGTTCCATTCCAAATAGTAACAGTTCAAAACGAGAAAGTCGTAGCTATCCTAACATAACGCAACGTAACCTAACATAACCGCACGCTCTCTAGCTCAACCTAGCTTGCCGCGGCCACTATTGCAGGCATCTGCAGAGTCGATCAGAGGCTAGTAGAGCAGTGCAGAGAGACGATATCGATCGAAAAGCAGGGTATACCATAAAAGTCAAAGCTAACCATACCAAACATAACCTAACCTATCCGAGGCAAACATAACATAACTCAAACTAACGTACCAAGGCCGCCATTGCTGTCATTCCCGAAGCCAACCAGAACGTATTACAGCAAAGTAGGGAGCATAAACCCACCAAATGGTGGTGTGTAGCATAATAGTCATAGCAATGCTATCTTAACCTAACCAATCGCAACATAGCCAAACACAGCATAGGAAAACCTATCGCGCCACGACCTCAATTGCTGGCCTCCCCAGAGACTAGTAGGGTTCAGTAGCGCCCAGCAGAGCGCAGAGGGTCACGAAATAGCTATTTATTGCACAAAAGTCGAAGACATTCTAATCCAACCAGAAATAGACTAACCTAACCAAACGTAGGGAAACTAACATATTGAGCCGAGACCTCCATCGCTGGCGTCCCCACAGCGAAGCAGAGCATATTACTGCACAGTAGATCGCAGAAATTCACCGAATAGCAGTGTATAGCACAAAAGTCAAATCCATCTCCACCAAGCCTAACGTAACCAAACATAACCAAACGTTACCTAACACAACCTAATGTGTCGCGGCCGCTATTTCAGCTCCCCCTCCCCCGAGACAAGCAGGACATATTGGACGAAGGTACGGCGCAGAAATCCATAGAATCGCAGTGTACAGCGGTAAAGTCTATAATAACCAAACCTAACCCAAATTAACTTAACCTAACCGAAAGTAGCGAAACTCAATGTAACGTGCCGCGACCACTATTTTTGGCCTCCACAGGGTCCAGCGGATTAGAGTATAGCACAGCGGTGTGCCGGAATCCACCGAAAATCTGCGTATAGCTCGGAAAGCAAAGGTACCCTAACCAAACGTAACCTAACCTAACATATCCAAACGTAAGCTATCTCAACCTAACAAGCCACAAGCTCTATTGTCTTCGTCACGAGAGTAGAGCAGAGTATAGTAGAGCAAAGTAGGGCGCTGGCATCCAGCGAAGTGCAGTGTGCAGCACAAGTGTCAAAACTATCATATCCTAACTTAACCAAACGTAACATAAACGAACGTAACATATCTCAGACCAACCTGCCGAGAGCAATATTGCTGCCCTCGCCAGAGCCAGGCAGAACGTATTCGTGGGGAGTAGGTCGCAGAAATTCATAGAAACGCAGTGCATAGCCCAATTTTAGAAGCTACCCTATCCTAAGATAGCCAAACGTAACGTAACCGAACGTAGCTTAGCTCAACCTAACGTGCCGGGACCGCATCTGCTTGCATAACCAAAGCCAAGCAGAGCATACCAGAGCACAGTAGCGTGCAGAAATCAACCGAACAGCAGTTTATACCAACAGAGCCGAAGCCATCCCAACCTAACCCAAACCAACATACCCTAGCCAAATGTAGCGTAACGAATCCTCACGCGCCGAGACGAACATTACGGGCCGCCCCATAGTCGAGTAGAGTGTAGTAGAGCAATGCAGAGCGTAGAAATCATCCGAATACTGGTCGATAGCACAAAAGTCACCGTTATGCCATCCTAACGTAGCAAAACGGAGCATAACCAAACGACCTTAACAATGCATAACGCGCCTACACCACTATTGCTGACCTCCCATCGCGAAGAAGAACATATTAGAGCGCAGTAGAACGCAGAATGTCACGGAATAGCAGTGTATAGCGCAAGAGTCGAAGGTAACATATCGCTACCTAGCCAATCGTGACACTCCCAAACGTAATCACACCGAACGTAACGTGCCGTCACCGAAATTGCTAATCTACCCAAGACCAAGCAGATCATATTAGACGAGAGCATAGCGCAGAAATGCACAGAATCACAGTGTACAGCTGAAAAGTCAAAGATATCCAAACCCGGACCAGACAAACATACCGATGCCACTATTTCTGGCCGCGCCATAGTCGAGCAGATAATAGTAGAGCAATGTAGATCGTACAAGTCCACCGAATAGCACTGTATAGCACACAAGCCAACTCTATCCTATCGCAGCCTATCGAAACGTAATATATAAAAGCGTAACATAGCGCAACCTATGGTGCCGCGAACACTACTGCTGGCGTCCCCAGATACCAGCGGAATGTGACAGCGCTCAGTAAAGCACAGAAGTCCACAAATGGTTAGTGTCGAGCACAAAGGTCAAAGCTACTTTCTCCTAACCTAACCAAACGTAGCACAACAACGCGCAACTTATCTCAGCCTAACGCGCCGAGACCACCGCAGCTGGTCTCCGCAAAGCCAGGCAGAATACTCTAGAGCTCACAAGAGCGCAGGAATCCACCGTGTGGCAGTGTATAGCACAAAAGTCAATGCCAACCTAACCAAACACAACCTAACCTAACCAATGCAAACGTAACGTAGCTCTACCAAACGTGACACGAACACTATTGCTGGCCTCCCCAGAGTCAAGCAGGGCATATTAGAGCAGAGTAGAGCGTAGGAGTCCACAGAATATAGGTGTTTAACACGAAAGGTAAAACTAACCTTTCCTAACCTAACGAACAGTAGCATAACCGAACGAAGCCTGACTAAATGTAACGTGCCGAGACAACTGTTGCTGGGCTCCCCAGAGCCAAGTAGAAAATATTACAGGACAGTAGAGCGTAGAAATCCACAAAACTGCAGTGCGTGGCACAATACTCGCAGCTATCACATCCTAAACTAGCCAAGCGTAGCATAAATTTGCCTAACGTGATGGGACCGCTATTGCTGGCCTCCCGTGGCCAAGCAGAATGTTGTACAGCACGGTGGAGCGCGGAAATATACCGAATAACAGTGTCCACCGGGAAAGTCTATGCTATCTTGGACGAACGTAACACAACTTAACCAAACAAAACGTAACCGAATTATACCTAGCGAGCCGAGACCACCAATGCTGGCCTCGCAAGAGCCAAGCAGAAGATATTAGAGCACAGTAGAGCGCAGAAATTCACCGCATTGCGCCGTGTAACGCAAAAGTCGAAGATACCCTAACATAACTTGACCTAACCCATCCTAACCTAAAGTAGCCTATCTCATCATAAAGTGCTGAGGCCACAACTCGAGCCATAACCATATACAAGCAGAACACCCTAGCTGAGAATAGAGCGCAGCAATGCTCCTAATAGCAGCGTGTGTCAAAGAAGTCAAAGCTGTCCTATCCTTACACGGTATATTTAGTCCAGCAGTAGTGGCCGCGGCACGATAGGCCTAGTTATGCTACGTTTGGCTATGCTGCGTTTGATTAGGTTTAGGCAGAGTAGCTGTGACTTTTGCGCTATGCACTACTATCCGGGGGACTTCTGCAATCGACTCTGCTCTAGTGTATCCTGTTTGGCTCTGTGCATGGCAGCAGTAGTGATCCCAGCACGTTAGGATGACTTAAGTTGCGTATGGTTATGTTACTTTAGTTAAGGTAAGGATGGGATAGCTTTCACTCTTGTGCTGTACACTGATATTCGGTGTATTTCTGTGATCTACCGTGCTCTGAAATACTCTGCTTTGCTCTGTGGATGACAGAAATGGTGGCCGAGGCACGTTGGCTCGAGCTCCGTTATGTTCGGTTGGGTTACGATAGTTTGTGTTAGGCATGTATAGCTATGACTTTTCTGCTATTCACTGAGATTTCATGGACTTATACGCTCTACTATCCTATAGTATGTTCTGTGTGGCTATGTTGAGGCCAGCAAAAATGGTCTCGGCACATTAGGTTTAGTTAGGTTACGTTCGGCTATGTTACGTTTGGCTATGATAAGACAGGATAGCAATGACCTTTGAACTGTACACCGACATTCGGTGTATTCTTGCGCTCTGCCGTCCTCTAACTTGTTCTGCTAGGCTCTGGGGAGGCCAGCGGTGTTGGTCTCGGCACGTTCGCTTCAGATATGTTACCTTTGGTTATGTTACGTCTGGTTAGAGTAGGATAGGAAAGCTCTGACTCATGTGCTGTATACTGCTACTCGCTGGATTTCCGCGCTTCACGTTGCTCTACTATATTCTGCTTGTCCCTGGGTAGGCCAGCAATGGCGGCGTACCCACGTTATGTTTAGTTAGGCTACGCTTGGTTTTGTTCGGTTAGGTCAGGTAAGGTTAGACTATCTTCGCCTTTTTCGCTATACACAGCAATGGTGCCGATTTCTGCATTCTCCTGCGCTATAGTATATTCTGCTTGCCTCTGGGGAGGTCAGTAATGGTGGCCTCGGTATTCTGGGTTGAGTTATGCTGCGTTTGGTTTGGTTACGTTAGGTTAAGTTTGGTTAGCGTAGGATTGACTTTTGTGCAACACACTACTCTTCGGTGGATCTTTGCGCTCTACAGTGCTCTACTAGCCACCGCTCCGCTCTGGGAGGACTGGAATATTCCTCGTGGCACGTTAGGTTGAGCTGGGTTACGTTAGGTTTCCTGCGCCCTTTCCACTGTACCCTACTATTCTAATGATTTTTGCGCTCCGCTCTCGCCTAATATGTACTGCTTTGCTCCGGGGAGGCCAGAAACTATGGTCGCGGCAGGTGAGGTTGAGTTAGATACCGTTTGGTTAGGTTATGTTGTTGTGGCTTAGGTTAGGAAATCTTTGACTTTCGTTCTCCACATAGCAATCATATTGATTTCTGCGTTCTACTCTGCTCTTTCATATTCTGCCTGTCTCTGTGGACGCCAGCAGTAGATTTTGCAGCACATTATGTCCAGATATGTTTCGTTGGGTTAGGTTTGGTCAGGATAGGTTCGGTCAGTGAAGATTCCACTCTTTAGCTGTATACTGCTCTTCGGTAGATTTCTGCGTTCTACATTGCTCAAGTGCATTCTGCTTGGCTATGTGGAGGCCAGAAATGGAGGCCTCGACACATTAGGTTGAGTCATGTTACGTTTGGCTAGGTTAGGGTAGCTTGTGTTAGGTTAGGATACCTTTCACTTCTGCGCCGTACTCTGCTATTCTATGGATTTCTGCGCACGAACCTCCTCTAATATGCTCTGATCGGAGCCAGGGATGACGAAGGTTGTGGTACCGGCACGTTAGGGTCAGTTAAGTTACGTTTGGGCGCGTTAGGTTAGCATACATATGACTCTCGTGCTATACGCTACTTTTCTACGTTTTTCTGGGCTCAATTGGTATCTATCGTATTCAGCATGCCTCTGCGGACGCCGGCAATATTGGTCGCCGCACTATGGGCTTCTTATGCTACGTTTGTAGGCGTTACGTTTGGTTAGGTTAGGAGATGATTGCTTTGACTTTTGTGCTGTGCACGGTTATACCATGGATTTCAACGCCCTGCATTGCTCTACTATAATCTGCTCCACCCTCAGGGGGCAAGTAATAAGTGTCTTGGCACGTCAGATTGAGTTAAGCTACATTCGGTTATGTAATATTGGTCTGGGTTAGGTTCGTGTTGCTTCGACTTTCGTGGTAAAAACTGTTGTTTGGTGGACATCTGCGCTCTACTGTGCTCCAGAATATTCTGCTTGGCACTGGCGAGGCCAGCAATAGTATTCTCGGCAAGTTATGTTTAGTTAGGCTACGTTCGTTTAGGATCGGTTAGTAGAGGTTCGTTTCGAGTATCTATGACTTTTGTGCTACACATTGCAATGCGGTGGATTGCTGCGCTCTACTGTGCTCTAGTATACTCTGCTTAGCTCTGGGGAGGCAAGCAATAGTGGTCTCGGCGCGTTAGGTTCAGTTAAACAACGTTCGGTTATGTTACGCTTGGCTTTGTTAAGATAGGGTAGCTTCGAGTATTGCGCTCTGCACTGCGATTCTGTGGACCCCTGCGCTCTGGCCTACCCTAATATGTTCTGCTTGACCCTGTGGAGGGCGGCAGGAGCGGACTTGGTACGCTTGGTTGCATTACGTTAGGTTAGGTTAGGACAGGTTAGTCTAAGTTTGGCTATGATGTCTTTGAATCTAATGATGTACGCTGGCATTCTGTGGACTTCTGCGCCGAACAGGGCTCTAGTACAATTTGCCTGGCTACAGTGAGGCCAGCAGTATCGGCTTTGGCTCGTTTGTCTTGGACATGTTGCGATTGGCTATGCTACGTTTGGCACGGTTAGGATGGGGTAGCCTTGACTTTTGTGCTATACGCGGCAATTCTGTGGATTCCTGCGTTCTACGTTGCTCTACTATACACTGCTCGACTATAGGGATGCCAGCAATAGTGGTCTCGTTGCGCTACGATGTGTTATACTACGCTTGGAGAGGCTAGGATAGGATAGGTTTGGTCAGGATGGCTTTGACTTTTGTGCCATACACTGCAATTCGGTCGATATCTGCGCACTGCATGGCTCTACCAGCATCCGCTTG